>NW_024529821.1:4092110-4343019 GCF_017590135.1 Pyrgilauda ruficollis
CGTTAATGGCTTGAACCCGGCGGGGGGTTTCCTGTCGTAGGCACTGCCGAGGGAGACGGGCCGGGGGGTTATGGTGACGCCGAGGGACAGCGCGGCGCGGCACAGAGTCCCCGAGGGCTCTGCAGGCAGCGCGGTGCCCGGGCTACCTACCAGCAGTTGTAGAGGCACTTGTCCCCATAGCCGGCACAGAGAGCCTGCTCGTGGCTGCAGGATGACAGCTCCGAGGACGGGCTGGGCAGCTCCCGCTTGATCTTTGCCGGAGGTGGGGCGTGCAGGACCACTGCAAGGACACCGAGGAGGACACAGGCTCAGCCACAGGGGAGAGGGCGAGGGGAGCATCACCCCTGCAAGGATCAGCTCTTTGCTTGGGAAGAAGGTGCTGACTTACGCCCTGGGAGCGCTCAGCAACTGAAGCAGGGCGATGCAGCGCCCTGCCAGGCCCCAGCACTGGCGGAGAAGTGAGCCGGGGGGGCAAGGGAGGGCAGAGCTGGGACAGCCTCAGCAGCCCAGGACATTGTTCTCAGAAGGGGAATTGCTACAGGGGCTGTGAGAGGGGCACAGGCAGCTCCACAACAGCCTGAGATGAGACACGTGCTGTCTGCCAGCCCCTCAGCCAGGGGAGCAGAGCCCAGGCACCGCAGGCAGTGGCTGCCTCCCCAAGACACAGAGCAAGGGGTGCCGGACTGGAGCTCCAAGGCCTCACAAACACCAACCCACTCGCCCTCGCAGGGACAAACCCACTTGCAGAGCTTTCAAGCGGGATCCACCTTCCCACAGCCAAGGTGGTCCAATGGGATCTGGTCCTAGGGTCCCACAGTTGTATGAGCTCAAGTGACAAACATCCCATTAAACCCAAATCCTCTCCACCCACTCCCAAGCTCACTTGCTATATATATAATTATAAACTGAGTAATATACGCTTAAGCTAATTAATTCCTAAAAGCAGGCGCCCTAGGAAAGGGAAAGCGCCTCAGAGCTCTGTACCTAAATAGTGCCTCAGAGGAGAGCCAAGACTAATCGGAAGTGGAGTATTAGCTTCATGTGAAGCCTAAACACAGCCCAGCTACGCTGGAGAGGAGCAAATAGCTCCAGGACAACTGTTCACAGCTTGCCAGGTAATTAGCTGCTCCCCTAATTTGTCAAAACCTTTAAAGAGCTGCTGACTCCCCTTTCTACCCATCCCCCCTCGGAAGGCCTCAATACAGCTGGTACCAAGGGCATAAACCCCCCCCTCCCGGAGAAGGATTTGAAACACAAAGCCCAGCGCTGAGCCAGCACAGCCCCCCACACGCCTTCCACCCGCTCCCAAGCCGGATTTATCCCACTCCTCCTTCCCCCCTCCCCAGCCAGCTTTTGCCACTCTCAGCACTTCCAGCCTCAAAAGGGGCCCGGCATGGCGGCAGCACAGCACCCCGTGAGCCATGGGAAAGCAAAGGGGAACTGCCTTTGGAAGGGCTCCAGCTGCCTATCGCGGGCATGGCTCTCCCAAACAGGCTCCGTGTTGTTGGAGCGAGTTGTTTTTCCGCCAGTCGTACAATGGGGTCTGGTTATTCATTGAAAAAAAAAAAAAAAAAAAAGCCTCCAGTCCCCGAGCAGGCACCACCCTCCATTCACAAACACTTCGTAGCGCTCCATTCATGTGGCTGAGGGAGGGAAAAAAAAAAGAAAGGAAAAATTTCCCCAGAGCTTAGCACTGCCATTCAAAAAAAAAGGGAAATGAGCCTTAAGATCCTAACAGAGACCAGCTGTCCAAGCCGGGACTCTGTGCAACGTTTGGATTCCTTACACAAACACCGCGGGGCCGGCCGGCGCTGCTCAGCACGGCTGCTCCCATGCCAAGCTCATGGCCAGCGAGGCTCTGGAGGAGTCTGGGGGGCACTGAGGGGCAGTTTTGGGGGGGAAGGAGCTGGGTTTGGGTCCCAGCAGCGAGCAGCCAGGTGGGAGGAGCTGCCCCGCACCAGCACCCAACACCTCAAAGGAACACCGGGCGCACAAGCACTTTTACCCTTTCCGGTCCTGCCCTGGGCACTATAATTAAAAGCTAAAAAAATATATAAAAATACTCGGAGAGAGCAGCTCAACTACAGAGAGGGCTGGAGCAGATGCGTCAGCAGATCCACGCCAAGGCTGAGCCACGGCAGCAGCGAGGACACGCGAGGGTGCCCGGCTGCTTTCGCCTCCAGAGGTGGCAGGACCCTGGGGAGGCCGGGCAAGGCACCAGCCACACGTGCCACTGCTGTGCCCAGCCAGGAGGGGAGGTAGGGGAGGCCCAGGCAACGCCTCCCAGTGCCATGCAAGCAGTGGAAGTGGAAATGCCCCTAATGCCAACCATCAGACATCTCCCATGGAAAAGGGTGACACCACAAAGCCGCTCGAGGCCTTGAATTCCCAGTGAATCCCTTGATGGAGGACAGGGCAGGTTATTCCCACCCATCAGCACCACTGGACCTCCACGAGACTAAGCTCAGAGAGCACTGGCTGCCTCTGAATGAGCCAAGGGAAGGCAACCAAGCCACCACTTCCAGCCCAGGGACACTGGCACCCACTCAAGCTGTCACCTGGGAGCCGAGCTCTGCGCCTGCCCCTCCATCCCCCGGCACTACAGGAGGCACCCAAGGTCACAGCAGGAGAGGAGTCAGAAATAGAAGCCAGGATCCTGCTTTCCTTTGTTTAAACAAGTCTTCCTCACAAACAAACCTCCCTCTTTCATTTTGGTGTGTAAGAAACTCCCTGCCCTGCCCGTGGCTGCTGCCACGTGCTGCCTGTGCAGGGAGGCCACAGGTAACCTGGGAAAAAAAAATCACTTCTTGTGGTGCTTGATCTCCTCAGCCATGATCCCATCACTTCCCAGGTACTTAAACAATCAGTGGAGACATAACACTGTATGTACACCCTCGGCCACAGGACCACGTTGCTGGTGAGCTCACACCACCCATGCCCAGCCAGGGGTGCAGCAAGGTGAGCTCTGTGGAGTCACCACAGCCCCCTGGCTCCCATGGCAGGATCCACCACCTCCCTGGGCAACTTACAAGCACTGAATCTGGCCTCTTGCCACTCAGTCCAGGGCACTAAGAACAATGCATCCCTCATGGGGAGCAGCCTTGCCTTCCTCACAGTGAGATTTCCTCCCCAGCACAGCGACCCACTGCCCTCCGTATTACTTTGCTACCAAGCCCCAACTTTAAGACCCAGTCTGCCAGGGATCTTGGCTACAGAATTGGGAACAGAGAGTGGGCAGTAACAGAGCTGCAGGCAGCTATGAGGGGGTTTTAGCAAGGCAAGAAGGATTCTGAGCATCTCCAAGACTCCACGTGGCACATTCCCCACTGCAGCAGGGTCCAAACTGAGCCCGGTTTGTCCCTTTTCCCTGCTGTGCCAAGGAAGCTTGGCCCTGGGACTGCAAGATGGGGCACAAGACTTGAGGTTTGCTCAGGATAAGAAAGCAGCAGTTTCCTCAGGGAAAAGGCATGGAGCCACACAGCTGCAGAAACAGAGTCCACAAACATCTGTAGGGACTGAGGACTGATCTACCTTTCCTCAGAAGCCAACGGATGCTGAACTCCATTGTGACTGCCAGCCCAGGAAGGCAGCACGTCCCTGCTAGTGAAAGCTGGGTGCAGACCTCAGCTGCACCAGAGCCATCCTTCTCCCCCTAACTACATGGCACACGCTTCAAAACTGGAGTTTCTCTGCTCTGTAAACTCTCTTTAGTGCAGGGATGCAAGAGCTGGGCTTCCCATTCCCCTGTGCCTCAGTCTGAGACCCTGCACAGCCAGCAGTGCAACAGCAAGAGAAACCTTTGCTTTCTCTCCCCAGGCAAGTTAAGGAAGGTTATTGCTGCAGGGAGTCACGCAGGCAGCGCTTTCAAGCGACAAAATTGTTTCAACACCAGGTCCACAGGCTGAGCAGATCAGAACACTTTTAAGAGTCCTGACCAAATAAACGCCTTTTTCTTCTTCTCCTCTTTTTTCCTGCATCACCCAGAAAAGTTTGTCTCTCCTCTCTAAGCTCTTCAGGTTACAAGGAAAAAGAGACTGCCAAAAGGCACTGGAAACAGCTTCAGCTTCAAGAGCCACCCTCCCACGCACACTGCAGTTTCTGCTGCTCCGAGCAAGAGCTGCTGGGCTGTGCTGGGGATGTCAACAGACCCTTGTGTTTCTGACTCCGGGCTCGCCTTTTATCTCAGGGGAGACAGGGGAAAAAAAACACATCTGAAACTTGGGCTGTCTGGACGGGCTCAATGGCAAGCTTCCCACTCCAAAGTAACCAAAGAGCAATAATTAACGCGCGCTTGCTGTCGGAGGAGATACCCCGCTGCATGCTGTGACAGGGCTGGAATGAAAAATCTGTTCGACTGCAGGCTAAATTTGATTTCCTCTGAGTTCCGTAGCTGTCTGGCTCGGCAGCAAAACCCAGCCACCGACACCAAGCTACTACTTGTGCTTGCCAGGTAACAACTCAAAACATCCTGATTCCGCCCCCGTTCTCCCCCAGCCGACCCCAGAGCAGCTCCCGGAGCCCCACGCGCCATTCCCTGGCCCCTGCCTCGCCACCGACCCTCTCTGGCAACACAGCACGGCTCAGAACCAGCTCTGGCTCTTATGCAATTCACCAGGGACTGCATTTTCACTGGCCTCCTTTTAAAGAGGCTGGCTTGCCAGTGATTAATGCTGCTTAAAGCGGCTCAAGTTTCACCGCTCAGCCTCGCTCCTGCCAACAGCGCCGGGCCAGGACTCTAAAAAGCTCTAGAAACTGCAGAGATTGTGGCTAACCAAGCAGCCCAGCACGGGTTATCTCTTCCACTTGAAAAGGAAAAGGAGTGTTTAGAAGGGAATCCAGCTCACTACGAACAAGCATCACGCCTCAGAGGAACCCAGAGAGCAGTTTAGAGCTATTTCCATGCATCTGGCCATAGTTTTCCCCATTAACAAAAGGCAGGACGTTGCACGCCGCATCATCACGAACCCAAACCACACGTGCTTTCTCCCAAAAGCCCTTGATTTCACGTTTCAGCCCCAGGAACAACTGCTTTCCCAAGGAAGCAACTCCAAACCCAGTGCAAATGTTTGCACAGGCACCCAAATACCTACCCCCAGAGAACAAAACCCCAGAACAATCACTTACAGTTGTCAGACTGGAAATCTGGGACAAACTGTTCGTCATCGGGGACCTGAGCTAAAAAAAACAAACAAAAAAGTGGGTTTATGGCGTTTTCAGTTCTCAAAAAGATGCTCACAGAATGATTTTACACGGCAAAAGGCGGAGGTGAAGACTTGCCTTCAGCTAGCCAGGCCTCTTGGAGCTGGCTGAGATCCTGGAAGAGCTCTGGAACAGAGTGAAAGACTTATGTGCTCCACAGAAGAACAAATAAAACTGCCATTATTTGCAGGATTATTTCTAAAACAACCAACACGAGGCAAGAGGCCTCACGGGGCCAGCCCTGCCTACCTTCCGAGTCATGGGCCAGGTCAGTCTCCAAAAATTTCCTTTTCCTATCGGACCCCGGCCGGCCTCGGCCCTCCTCTGTGCAGGACTTCTGCAAGGAACAGGGTGACAGCTGCCCGTGAGGGTGGCAGCCCCAAGGCCGGGGGTGCCCCCAAGGACAAGGGGGGCGCTCCCAAGGATGAGGAGCGGGTGCCCCAAGGATGGGGAAGGGGTGCCCCCAAAGCCGGGGAGGAAGGTGCCAACGGGGGATCAGGGTGGGCAAACTTACCCCGGGGCCCATGAAGGGAACCTGCTGGTCGTAGAAGCCGTCCATGGTGCGGGCGAAGCGGGCAGTGCCCCCGGCCCGCTCAGCATCGACGCCGGCCCGGGAAGGGGGGTCCCGCCCGGGCTCCGGCAGGTGCGCGGCTGGGGGTGGAGGGGACGGGGAGGGGGAGGGGTCACACCCTGGCCCCTGCCACCCCCGGGGCTGGCTCGCTGCCGCCACGCCTCCCCGGGGAGCCGGCCCGCTCCTGCCGTGGCGGGTCGCAGCCCCCCGGTTCGTGATGTCACCTAATTTCTATAGAAACGGCCGTGACATCACGCGCCGTGGGAGCGGGAGGAGGCAGCGGGGCGGGCCGCTCTTCGCTTCGCCTCGCCCCCCTTCCCTTCCCTTCCCTTCCCTTCCCTTCCCTTCCCCCCGAGCGCGCGCTCGAGCGCCCGCTGGCGCGCGCCCCCCGCCATTCACACCGCGCGGCCCGCGCCATTCATAAACACCGCCCCCGCCCCAGGCCCGGGCCCCGGCCGCGCCGCGCCCCGCCGCCAGGCCCCCACGTACCCGGCCGGGGCGCCGCAGCCTCAGCGGCAGCGGGACGAGCCGGGAGCGGGGCCGGGGATGGAGCGGCGCCTCTCCGAGCCTGGGCACCGCGCTGCCGCTCTGCGCCGGCCCGCAGCCCCCGAGCCAGCGGCCTCCGCCGCGCCCCGCCCCGCGCCGCTTGTTTACCCTCCGCGCTGGCCAATGGCGTGCCGCCGCTCTGCCGCCCGCGCCGTCTGATTGGCTGCGGGGTCGCTCCGCGCCCGCCCGCGCGCCGCTCCGCCGAGCACCATTGAGACCGGCTGAGTGGGCGGGGGCGGAGGCCACCAATGGGCGCGCGGCGATTTGCCTGGCTCCGCCCGGAACGTTTTTCATTCATAAAAAAATAGAAGGGGGAAAAGACTGACGGGTGGGGCCGGGGCAGCGCAGGATTTAAAGGGGCCGCGGCCCTTTGCAGGAGCGGGGATGGGGGTTCAACGGCGGCCTTGGGGTGGGAGAACTGGGAGGGGGGGACAACCCCGGGTCCGGCTCCAGGGTGGCGAGGAAGGAGCGGGTCCGTGCACAACGTGCCCAAGGAGCTGGCACACAGCAAGACACACAGGTGGCACGGACCTCGGGCCTCATGGCCCTGGGTCCCCTCTGCTTTCTTGGGACGTGGTTCCACACGAGCAAGGCAGCGTCCCTGCGAGCCCAGGGCTAACCCAAGCCTGAGTACTCATTTCAGCAGCCTTTCCCTGCAGCCATCATTGCCTTTAAAAAGGGACACGGGAAAAATAGTTCCCACCTGCAAGGGCTTTTTGGGGGCACGGATCCCTCTGAGCAGATTCATGGACACACACCCTTGAAGGACACCAAACGTCCCAGAGGTTTGGGAGTGAATTTAGGACAGAATGGTGCTGCTGGGTGCCTGCCAGGCCCCTCACTGCAGCATTTCCCTGCTAAGTGCCTCAGTTTCCCTACCTGTAAGAAGGGGGTGAGACCTGCCGTGGGGACCTGGCAGTGGCTGCTCAGGGAGGACCCAGCAGTTTGCACAAGAAAAACGGGCTGTGGGGAGGCCTCACATTGCTGTGCAGGGAGACTAGGAAGTTATTGCTGGAGAAGGCAAAAACAAGGTGTTTGGTTACACACTGCACATCTCAGCTTGGGAAGGAGAGGAACCTTCTGCTCGGATCCTGGGAAGCTGCCCAGGGATTCGGAAGCCTCTTGGTGCAGAGATGGCCTGGCCAGCTTGAAATGCTCAGGTCATGGGCTTGTCAGTGTCCTGGGCGAGCTGCCCAGCCTGTCTTTGGGCTGCTGGAAGGAGCTCCTGTGTCCATGCTGGGTCACTAATGAGCTCCCAGAGTCCCCCAGGGCCACCTCCACCCCCCCGGCGCTCATGGCAGGTAGCTCGTGTGCCATCGTGTCCCGGGTGGAATGATGGGGGGGCAGCTGGGGGCAGGAAGCACAGAGGGCACGGGGTGTCCTTGCTGCTCAGAGCTGTTCCTGGGGGCTCTGCAGTCACTCGTGCTCTCACTTCCCCTCTGCACAAAGGCAACCCGATTAAATCACTGCAGGTAAAATTAGCAATGACACATGGGCGGGCAGGTGGCAAAACCCGGGCTGGGGAGCACGGTGGGCAGTGGGGATGAGGGGGTCCCTGCAGAGCTGGGGGCACAACGGGGAGCCCAGGGCAGCTGCACGGGACCCCCGGGACACGGAGAGGTGACGAGGCCGAGCGCGGCCATGGGACAGGCTGGTGGGAGCTCACAGGAAGAGCTGAAACCCCTGGAGAGCCAGGGCTGGCAGGGGGGGATGGTGACCGGTGCCTGCTAAATTTAGACCCCACTGATGAAAAAAAAAAAAAAAATTTTTTTTTTTTGCAGGCTCCAAATTTAGCCGGATGCAGCTCCCACTGAGCACCACTCCATCGCGCTGCCACCGCCTGCACCCCTTCAGCCCCGGCGGCCTGGAGTGGGCACCGTCTCTTTTAGTCCCCAGAGGGCCACTCCTGGCCAGGGATGACCCTTGTGCAGCCCAGGAGCAGCTGAGGAGGTCACGACCATCTTTATTGGAGGCAAGGCCACAGCAGCCCGGGTGTACACGGCAACACGCGCTACGCTACGGACACCACTCCATGCAGGCAACCACGGCTACACACACACAGGGGACACTGGCTGAGCCCCCGGGGGTCCCCAGCTCTCAGGGGTCCCCCAGTGCAGCACTGGCACCAGTGCCCAGCGGGTTGTTTGGGGGTTTGGTTCCATCCCACGCACGTGGGAATTGGGTTGAACTGGGAGGCACTGGGGAACGTCAAGGCCTCGAGTGCCCCTCAGCTGCATGGCTTATTCCTCCCTGGAGCCAGGGACAGCTGGGATGAAGTCCCAGCCCCTGTGGGTCCCCCCTGGGCTCGGGACCTTTGCACCATCAGACTAAGGAGGTGGGGAGCTGGCAGGCCCAGCCTGTGGCAGTGTGGGAGCAGACTGGAGCTGGGTCCCCTGGGGCAGGGATCATCTCCCTGGCCATCAGAGGGGACATCTGGGTTGGAGCCTGGCAGAGTGCTGCTGGTGTACCACCGTCCCAGAGTGGTGGCCCTGGGCTCCCTGTGCCCTGCAGGACGTGGCTGGGTGTTCACCCCTGGGTTTCAGCTGCTCACCCCTGGCACTGCCAGGCCCGAGGGTGCAGGCACGGGCACAGTGCCCTCCTGCTCCCCCAGCTCTGCCAACCACAGCAGAGACCCCAGGGCTGCTCTTTGCCCAGAGCCCAGCAAAGTGTGACGGGGGCAAGGAGCAGAAACCCACAGCTGATTCCATGCAGGCTCTGGGATAAATCCCTGCCTGGAGGCTGAGTGGGCAGGGAAATAGAACCAAACCTGTTGACCTTGTGTGCTGCCATCCCACAGACTGTCACCCTCCTGCTGGCAGAGCTCTGCAGATGGCTGAGGTGGCTTTTGCACCGGCTGTGAGGCACTGCTGCCCTTGGCAATGGGCTGGGGAGATGGAGGCAGCTGGGGCGTGGGACCTGGGCTTTGTTTGGCCTTGCTCCATCTGCTCTCACCTGGCTACTCATAAACAGCTGCCCTGGGGGACAAGGAGGAGGAGGAGGGTGGATTTGTGCACTGCAGTGACGCCTGCCTGTGCACACAGGTCACCAACAGGTCCCCTCCAGCCACTCTGGAACAGTGCTGGCAGCACCCTCTGCCAGGAGAATGCCACTGACTGGGGACCTGCAGCGTCAGCAGGGACTGAGGGGGCACTGGGGAGGACAGGGTGACTCGTGCCAGCCCTGCGGCAGGGACACAGTGGGGACAAGCAGGAGTTTTCCTGCCCGCAGTGACACCCACGGGGCACACACCGCTCCCAGCAGCACAGGAGCTCCAGCACCCGGGGGAGCTGCCTGGGAGCAGGCTGAATTCAGGATGTGGCTGTGCCCTGCGTGCAGGCCCACTGCTGGAGGCACTGGGTGACTGCAGAAGCAGCCAGCAGCCCTTCCCATGGGCCAGCCTTGGCAGCTCCTGGCTCCTGGGAGTGCATCCAGACCACCACAAACTCTGTGCCTTCATCTGTCTTCTGGTCCCTGTGCATCCTGGGGAGAAACTGCATCCCCTGATCTGTCCATCGATGGGTGATGCCACCAAAGCCTGCCTGTGCATGCCAGTGGGCCCCAGCAGTCGTGCAGGCAGCATCTGTGAGGCTTTTTGGGTTTGGAGAGAGCTGTGGGGAGGCCTGGCCCTACAGAAAGGGAGGTGCAGCCCCCCTGCCCCACTCCCTGCAGCCCAGGAGCATCAGGGGCAGCACCTGACACACAGGGAGAGCACAGCCTGGCAGAGCTCACTGGGAGATGTCTAAAAGGTGCTGGGGACACCTTCAAGTGAGAAGAGCTTCTGGATGTCTGTCCCCAGGGTCTCCAGCCCCCAGGAGAGGCTGGCAGGCTTTAGGAGAGAGGAAAGTCCACGTGGAAGGAGGTGCCATGGAGGACAGCCAGCAGAGCAGGGAGGTGGTGTCTGTGTCCAGCCTGGGCTCCTAAAAAGGTGACCCCCAGAGTCCCTTTTTTGTCCAAAGTTTGCTAAATAAATACATAAATATGAACACAAAGCCCGGAGCTGGGGCCGCTCCCCCCAAAATCCCTTTTTTTGCCATTTCCCTGTAAAAACACAGTCTCCTGCCATCCACCCCAGGCTTGTCCCTGTGCACTGTCTGTCCCCAGTCTGTCCCACAGCTCGTGGCTCACTGGGCTGGCAGCAATGGCTCTCTGCATCGCTCCCAAACCCCACAGCACAGAGGTGAGGGGCCGAGATGGCTCCTCTGGGCTAAGGAAATAAATAATTCCTCCCATTTCAAGGACTGGGGGACAAAGCCAGTGCACTGAGACATCAAGTGGTCTTCAGGAGGAGGATAAATAAATAAGTGGAGCTTAGTGCTGCCTCAGGAGCACATTCACTGGCAGCTTGGCTGGAGGGTATTTAAATAAAGGGGGGGAAAAAAATCCCAGTCCTGGTGCTGCTCCAGCAAATGTGCTCACTGCATGCCAGCCTGCCTTCTCCCCCTTCTTCCATCCCAGCTTGAGAGGATGCTTCTGTGGTCAGGAAGGAGCCTACAAGACCTTCCCAGGATAAATAATCCCCAGTGGGCTTGGAGGGGGAGTTTCTGTCCCCAGCATGGGATGGGGATTTGGGGACCCTGAATCAGGCAGGTGGCTGGGATGCTGAGTGCTCCAGGCTGTGGGTCCTTGGGTGATGCTTTAATCCCGAGTTCGGCTCCTCCTCTTCAGGAAAAAGAAGCTGCTCTTCTGGGGGGGCCCCAGCAGCATGGGCACCTGGCTTTTATGTGTAATTTTGACCTAAAAAGAAGTAGAAAAACCCAGCTCAGTAAGAGGGTCCTGAGCCCTCCCAGGCACCCTCGAGCCCCAGGACCCTCAGGGGTGGCCCCATGAAGCTGGGAGCAGCTCAGCACCGGGGTGAAGAGCTCTGGAATCACATCCAGGCAGTGCTGGGATGGGAAGAGGAGAAATGGTAGGGGACCCTGCTGCAGCTCCCCCAGGGAGGAATGCTGCTGTGCCCATCCAGCAAGAAATGGGTGTGCCATGGGTGCAGGGCATGGAGTCACAGCTGCTCGGGCTCTGTGGCCACCCACGAGCAGGAGCAGCAGCCTCCCCCCAAACCCAGCTCCAGCCACCCCCAAACCCAGCTCCAGCCTCCCTCCAAACCCAGCTCCAGCCTCCCCCCAAACCCAGCTCCAGCCTCCCTCCAAACCCAGCTCCAGCCTCTCTCCAAACCCAGCTCCAGCCTCTCTCCAAACCCAGCGGCTCTGCCAGCAGGAGCCAAGGCTGTCCCAGCCTGCTGTCCTGCCACCCCCGCTGCCCATGCCCACGTCCTGCCAGCCCAGGTGCCCATGCCCACCCCTGCTGCCCCTCCCTGGGCACTCACGGTGCAGGAGGGCTGCATCCAGGGCTCCCCATCCACCTGCATGGGCAGCAGCTTGGACGTCCTGCGAGGCACAAAGAAGGGAAGGCGGTGACACAGGTGTCGGGTTCCGCCGCTGCTCGGGCACTCGGTGTGAAGGGGACAAATACCTGATGATGACGGAGGAGCACTGGGCCAGTCTCTTGCCCGCACTCTTCAGCCCCGTGTAGATCTGCCCCATTTCCATGGCGCCTTCCAGCCCCACCACCTCCAGGAGATGATCGCTGAGGTCTGCAGGACAGAGGGACCGAGCTGCTCCCCCATCCCCAGGTATCCCCCTCCTTCTGCCCTCCCTGGAAACCTCAGGGCCAGCACAGCAGGGCTGGTGGCACTGAGGGGATTTATCCTGATGTCCTCTGTGTCCTGAGACCACCAAACTGGGTGTTTCCAGCGCTGGGCAGTGCTGCTAGCCAAAATCTTTGGAGGAGAAGTTGAAACAGCAGCTGGGCCTGCATGGTGCCAGCCCAGATCCCACCAGCCCTTGCACAGTTTTTTTGCAGTGTATGAAGTGATGGCACCCCTTGCCTGGGTGCCCTGGGGTGCTGCAGCTCCCCAGAAGCCAGCAAACATGGCAGAATATCTGGTCAAAAACCAGGGTATGGCCTCTTCTCACAGCTCATCCCGCTCTTCTGGGCCACCAGCAAGGCCACCTGACAATGGCACAGCTCTCTGCCCCAGGGTCCCCTTGCACATCCACCCCATCAGCCCTGGGGAATCCTCTGAGCCTCCCATTCCCTCTCACCCACCCACGAGTGGGGATGTCCCCAGGGCACCAACCCTGCTGTCCCCTGCAGTCCCTTTGGGGCTGGCTTGCCCTGAACCCACTCCCTGCTGCCACCGGCTCACGCAGCAGGGACAGTGACAGTCAGGGATGTGACACTGCTGCTCTGGGGGGCTGGTTCCCAGCCCAGCCCCAGCTGTGGGGGTGGTGGGTGCAAAGCCCAGGCACTTTGTGTGTTTTGCTGGCTGCTTTCTGCCCCACTGCTCCCCCTACCAGCACTCGGGGCTGTCCCTGCCCACGGCGGTGGCTCTGGTGGCCTCAGCAGTGGGTGGGACGTGCCAGCTGGGCTCAGCTGCTGCTCCCAAACCCCACATCCAGGCTGGCAGCGCTGTGCCGGAGCCTGGCAAGGTGCTGACAAAAGCCCTTGGTGCCAGCTCTGCTGTTGGGTTCCAGCTCTTCCTCTGCCATACAGCGGGGTCACCCCAAAAGACACAGAGCTGATCCCAACTCCTCCAGTGCTGCTGCTCCAGAGGTGGTGGCTGCCCAGGGCCCCTGGGCTGACCCCACACTCCCCTGGTGCCCCCCACTCACCCTGCACGCAGAACTTCAGCTCCTTGGCATCGGTGACCACCGTGCCTGGCACCTTCTCTGGCACCTTCTTGCCCAGCCTGTTGTACCCACGCTGCTTCTTGGTCTCTCCCCACAGGTTGGAGCCCCCGTACATGCTGGGGATGTTGAGCACAGCAATGCCCTCCAGGGATGTGTTGCTCAGGTCCAGCAGGGTCCCATCACACTGCCAGGCACATGGGGGGTGTCAGGGGGGAGCTGTGCCTGCCACAGGGAGCCCCCTCCTCTCCCCACCACAGAGTGTGGGCTCCTAGCACAGAGTGGCACTGGATGGTCTCCAGGGGACACTGGCAGCTCCAGAGTGGCTGGGGCTGGAGATGCAAATACCCCCCTTCACTTTCTCCTTATTGCCATCTACTTGACACTCCTTGTGCTGCTCTCCCCTCTGCTTCCATAGGAGTTTTACCACAGGTCCAAAATGGCAGTTTCAAAAAAGCAAATTCCTGGAGGAGCACACAAAACCTGGGCTAGACTCGGTGCTGTCACCCACAATGGGAGGCAACACCACCTTGACCCCAAAGCAACTTCCACCCAAGGAGCTCCAGCACCTGCCTTCCCCCTCTCCTTGTCCAAACTGACTCCAAAGGACTGGAAAGTTTGGCTGCCCAAAACGTAGCTCAAACCAGTTTGTCTTCAAGTGCCATTTGGAAACTAGAAATAAGGCTGGAAGGAAATTAGGGGAAGGTGTCAGAGGGAAAAATGTCAGGTTTTGGAGAGCAAAGCGCAGCACAGCACACAGAACTGGCATCCCAGGCTTCACTGTCATGCAGCAGGACTGCCTCAGCTGAAAATTCCCTGTAAAAGTTAAAATATCCATTGCCTGCAGCTTTCCCACAGAATTGAAAGCAACAGCCATGGAAATGCATTTCTTAACTTCAGATCTTCTCACGCTACCCAGACACAGATCCCCTTCCTAAATACCTCTGCTGAAAGCAGCCACTTTTCCATCCAGCTTGAATTTCTATAAAACATTCCTATTTTCCTTGAGGCATCTGCTCTTTATCTGCCACTCTGTGCTTCAGCAAATCCCAGCACAGCTTTTTCCTTGCATTTTGGTGATGCAAAGGCACCTCTGCCCTCACTTCTTGTGCTGAGAGGAACAAAATGGGCTAACAAGCCCCTTCTGCTGCTCCAGTTCTGCTTGTTTTCCTTGAACAAAGGTCTAGAGCTTATTTTTCCCACCCCTCTGGCCCGTGCTGAGGAGACCAGCCCCGTGTTTGAGGAGCTGGGCGCTCACACCTCCGTGTGTCAGATCCTTCCTGCCTCCCCTGGTGCTGCAGGATCTTATTTTTAGCCTCACACTGAAAGCAAAAAAGCAGGAATCTTCTGGTTTGGGAGGGAAGAGCTGTCTCTCCAAAGCTTGGAAAGGATGTTAATCCCTTCCTTCTCAATACATGGTAAGGACACTGTGATTTGTAGGAAGAGAAGAGCGCTCAAGGCTCCGAGGAGCAGCGGCTACCAAGCGAGCGGGCTGGACAAACCTCGAGCATCATCCCCAGCCCCAGGCACCTTTCCCACCTGCCCAGCCTCGCTGGGATGGGATGCAGGGAGCTGGCTGCCGGCAGTGAGGATGCTGGGATGCTGCAGGAGCCTGCTCCTGCCCAGGGCCGCCCACGCCTGCCCAGAGCCGCGGGCAGGAGCGGTTCTGGATTCTCCTGCGGAGCCCTCCCGCTGCTGCCAGGCAGCCACAATGGGCCCTTTGAGCTGGGGCAGCTGACGGCGCTGGCAGCGAGGCTGGAAGGAGAAATTTGCAGCTGGGGGAAAAAGCAAATTCATTTCCAGGAGTTGTAGGGGGGAACGAGTGCCAATTTCCAAAACAAAACTGCTATTTCTCTGCGAGGCTGACAGTTGCCTGGGAGCTGGAGGGAGGACAGGCGGCTGCTTTCAACTTCAAACGCTGGGGGATTAACACTTTCCTGGCCGTGGGACACACACCTGGTGGGGAGCACCCCGAGAAGGAACAGGGGGGCACCTCGTGCCCATCTCCAGCAGCATTCAACCCCACAAACACGGACTTTTTATCCACCCTGGGTCAGCGCAGCACGGATGGGGAAGGGGGTGGGATGGTTGTGATGCTGGTCCTGCCCCTTCCCACAAGTTCCCAAGGGTGCAGCTACACACCCCAGGCTTTGGGAAGGGAAGAAACTCCCTGTATAGAAGCAGGCATCAAAATCCCTCTGCCCGTGGCCACACATCTGCAGGGCCAGCTCTGCTCTGCGCCCACCACCAGCACCCTGCACCCACCACCTCTTGCAAGTGCTATTTTCTCCCCTCACCCTCCAGCCTAAGTTATAAAAGGGTGGATTATCCAGAGATAGGGAGAGACGGAAGTTTACAGCCCAAATCCCAGCACAGAGAAGTGACAGCACTCTTAGCAACCACGGGCCCTCCTCCCAGCTCTAATTAAAGGCTGTTTCCATGTCATCCAATGAGGGCTGGGAGCAGCTCAGAATTTACAGGGAGAATGTTCCAGGCACGCTCTCAAATACAGCTGGAAGTGGGGAATACAGGATTATTCTTCTGCCCACAGCTGGCTGGCTTTGTAGCAAGCACTGTGTAGTGGAATAAGGGGTCCTGCCAGCCACCCTGTCCTTCTGCCACAGTGAGGGGTTAAAGTGGTGGCACCCTCTCCTCAAACAGCTGAGGGATCCATAGCTCCAAAAAGCCTTTGTGCCATGGCTAGAGCCAGGGACCATGCCAGGAAACCCACCTCAACCTCAACATAGTCATGGAGCTTCTTGCAGGTGGCTGCAAAGGTCTCTGATGTCCCGAATTCGAAGTACCACAGCTTGTTCTTCATCCTGGGGCACAGAGACATGTCACTATCCCACTTGGAAGCAGCATCTTCCCCAGCCAGCAGCAGGAGGGGCTGCCAGAGACTGAAGGGAGCTGCTGTGATGGGGACATGAGCCATGGATGAGGACACAAGCCATTGTAGAGAGGGACCACCGGCATGCTGGCCCTGGGGAGCTGTGCGGTGGGACCAGGGTGTGTCTGGGGGCTGGGGGGCTGTCAGAGGGGGGCTCTGACACCCATCAGAGGGGGAGGATGGAGGTGCTGGGTGCTCCCTAGGCATGGGATGTGCTGTCAAGAGACAGGGCACTCTCTGGAGGGGATGTCCCACACCTCAGCACCCTCAGCACCCTGCTGAGCAGCCCCTGACCGTGGCTCATTCCCTGCATCAGCTGCTGAGGGGGAGCTGTGAGCTGGGAGAGGCTGTAATCCAAGAGGAAATAACTTGAGGGCACTCAGGGATTTTTCTAGCAGGTATTTCTAAACCTGGGATGGGGGTCACCAGCCACAGCTCCTGCTGCCACCACCCCATTTCCGTGCACCCTGAGCACAGCAGGAACGAGCTGCAACCTGCTGCCTGCCCTGCCCTCCCTGCCTGGCCTGCTCCTGCCTGCCCTGGAATTCCACACTAATTATAAAGCATGGATGAACCTAAGTGGGCGTGTGGCTGAGTTTGAGCAGCCTGCCACACCGCAGGGGACTCGAAGAACCATCGCAGACCCCCACCACGCCTGCCTGGACCCCCACCCTGGCAGTGCCTGCCCTGCCTGTCCCCTAAGGCTGGCCAAACACCAAACCCCGTGGCAAGGTGCACGGCAGTGGCAGGGGGTGCCCCCAGCCCCAGCTCTCAGGGCAGCCCTCACCTGCTGTTGAATTTCTCAGGGTGCTTTTCTCTCATGATGTGGAAGCGGTGGGCGATGGAGGCATCCTGTGGGGGGCACAGAGACATCAGAGGCACAGAAACAGAAACAGAGCCCACACCTTGTGCCTTGTGTGGGCACAGGCCACGGGAGGGGTGCTCAGCTCCTCATGCTTGCCACTGGTCCCTGTGGCACAATGACATGGTGTCACTGAGGATGACACTGATGGCCCAGTGTGGTGCAGGGAGCCTCAGCCAGGCTCTTCCCAAATCTTGTTAGGGGAGACATAATTAGTGCACTTGGCCTCCCTCCCTGATCACAGGGGCTCTGCATGGAGGGGATGATGAGAGGGGAGGAAAGGCAACCAGTGGAGCAGTGGGGCTCTGGGGACACCCCAAAACCCTGCACCCTGAGAGCTCCCCTGGCAGGGTGGCAGCTCTCCTGGAACTCATCACAACCTCGCCCTGTGCAGAGTGGGGGTGTTTGAGCCCAGCTCAGGAGCTGTCACCAAATGCCACCTGCATTAGCAGGAGCCAATGTGAGGCCAGAAGCATTCTGCAGTGCTGCAGGTGAGTGACCCCTGCCATGGTGGCACCCCTGGAACAGGACAAAAATGCTGCAAACCCCTGGGAAGAGAAGGGTTTTCCCCAAAACACTCCTGCTCTCAGGACTGACCCCCATGGCACAGGGCTGGCATCCTCCCCAAGCTCCCTAACCTCCCTAGGTCAGGAAAACCTGCTCTGTGTCCTTCAGGACCTTCATCAGATTGCCTCCTTCACAGCCTGGAAGGGAAAGAGGATGAAGGAGGATGAAGGGAGCACAGCCAGGTCATAGCCAGATGCCAAGCACTTGGGGGTGCTGCTATGGCACCTGGGTCCAAACACCAAAGCAGGGCTTTGCTGATGTCTTGGCAGGTGGGGTGTCCTTGTCTTTGGCACCCCACACTTCCCTGAATCCTGTTTAAGCTCCTTTCACACTCATTCTTGCAACATTCCTGCTGGGAAGATAGAGATCCCATGCCTGCTTATGCATCTTGGTGCTGCCTTTACAAATAACAATAAAACCAGAAAAAAACCCAAAAAAACCCAGGAGATGGAGGGAGGTTGGAAGAGTGAGCAAGGAGGAACAGGGAAGGAGAAACCAACTCCTGCCCCATGGAACTCACCACCCCAATGGAGAAGTAGTTGTTGATGATGGTGGATGGGACGGGATCCCCGTTGGCCTCCCTGTCAGTGGGAATGATGTCGATCTGCCAGCGGTCCAGCATCACCTCTGTGCTGTGCTCTATGTCCTTCAGGACCTTCATCAGGTTGCCTCCTTCGTAGCCTGCAAGGGAGAGAGGATGAAGGAGGATGAGGGGGAGCACAGCCATGTCCTAGCCAGATGCCAAGCACTTGGGGGTGCTGCTATGGCACGTTCTTGAGCAGTGGCAGAGATTTTGGCTCATGGCAGGGCTCTCCAAATGGAAAAGCTTGGGCATGACCCGGCCTCGGAGGGTTCGGAAAGCAGCAGCTGCTCTTTTTGGAAGGAGTTAGAGGTACCAGGCTTAGATGCAGCTCTGAACTGCATCCCAGGAGGCCGGGAACCCTCCCTCCCCTGGGATGGCCGTGCTGAAGGGTTCCCGAGGGCCGGCCCGTGCTCACCTCCTCCCCAGCGCAGGCACCGAGCGAGGTCATTGCCAGTCCCCAGGGGCAGGACGGCCACCGGCGGGTGCTTCGCCAGGTTCGCCTTATCTGCAGTTCAAGGGACAAGAGAGGGTGGGGCTGTCAAGGCTCATTCCCTGCTCCTCTCCATGTCCCTCCTCAGCCAGCAGCCTGGAACGATGCTGCTGGCAGGATCACCACCCCGCTTTCCCTGGGGGAATATGGGGAATCATATTCCCCATGGCAGATCACCAAGGATGCAGGTGGATGATGCTCTGCAGGAAGACAGCTGTGCCTCGCTCACCTATGCAGTCCAGGATCCAGCCCACCGTGCCGTCCCCTCCGCAGGCCAGCACACGGAAATCTGGGGTGTCCCGGAAGAAGTTCAGCCTGGGGAAAGCCAGGAGAGACCAGGGGTGACGTGGGGAGCAGGGCCCGGTGGGAGGGGGCAGAGGATCACCCGCAGCAGCTCCGTACCCTGGCGTGGGCCCGCCCCGGTCCAGGTTGTACACTTGGCGTGGGTTGAGCAGATAGTGAAACTTCCGGAGCACCCTGGGAAGACAGAGACGTCAGGGATGCCAGGAAGGTGATTCCCACACCAGGAGTGATGCCCAGCAGCCCCCAGCCCCGGGGGGAAGCTGTTCCCAGGCAGGACCCCACCTACCTCTCCCCTTGCCTTCCTCCACTCTTGGGGTTCACGAACACGAGGAGCGGGTGTGTCCCGGGCTGGGGGCTGATCTGGGGGGCACAAAACACAGCTGTGAATTCCTCAGCTGTGCAGTTCAGTGGCAGAGCTCACCTGCAGCACCTGGAACCTACCTGCAGCCCTTGCCCATCCACTGTGGTGGAGTTGAACTTGAAGCCCTGGCTGTCCTCGGGGCTGGTGCTGGCAGGGGAGTCGCTCTCCGAGCGCCGGCAGTGGGACTGCCTGTCCTTTGGGGAACCGAGGCGTGGATGCCCACACTGTCCAGGAGGCAGTGCCAGCAGCCAGAGCAGCCTCAGCAGTGCCCTGTCACTGGCAGCGAGGAGGGGACACTTACCAGGACAAGAGGGACACTTACCAGGACAAGAGGGACACTTACCAGGACAACTGGGCAGATGTAGGATGGGAGCAAGATGTGGTCCCGCAGAGGGCCCCCATCACACTCTGGCTTCACATGGGAGGCACACTTGTTGTGGAGCTGCAGGGGTGGGAGGAAGGGATGTGGAGCAGAGGACACGTGCCCTCCCTTGAGCAGCAGCCCAGAGCTGGCCGTGCAGGCACTGTGGGAGTGCCCCAGCCCTGGGTACTCACCGTGATTTGGCACCAGACACAGTGCAGGCCAGTGATGCCCTGGTAGCACTTGATGCTCTTGTGACACCTGTCGCACTTGGCAGGTGAGTTGCCCTCGATCCAGGTGTGCTGCATCACCTGCAAGGCACGGGGACACGGTGGCACAGCACCCACTGACCCACACGCCCTTCCCTCCTGCTAAGGGTGTCTGTCAGGATTTTGGAAGCTTGTCCTGCAGGGATGCTGCTGATCCAATCCTGCCCCTCTGCAGAGCCACGGCAAATCTTGGAGCTGGGGGTCGTGTGGATGCCTGGGGACTGGGGATGGGGTGCATCCTGCAAGGCTCTGGATGCTGGGAGTGCCCATGAGCTGCTACCCAGGATGAGAGGGCCAAAACCCAGGGGAAGAAGCCATGGGGAAGCAGAGCAGGAGACCAAGGGGCCAGGACACCCAGTGGCTCAGAAATGCAGCAGCTGCCTACTCACAGTTGTGTTTTTCTTGGATTTAACATAGGTGCTGATGCAGGAAGCAATGTCTTTGGACACACACCTCTCGTGGACCGTGTACTTGCAGACTGGCGAGAGACAAAAATCACAGAGCCACAGAATCACTTAGGTTTGAAAAGCCCTGGAACACCTTTCAGTCCAGCTGTTACCCCAACACCACCAGGGCACCACTACCCCAAGTGCCACCAAGAAAGGGGTCAGCATCACCTCCCAGCATGGCAGCTGCCCCCTCCCCACCCAGCCTGCAGCACCCACGGGGCTCAGCCCTAACAGGCACCAATCCTCCCTGCCCAGGGCACCAATGGATGTGGCAGGAGCCAGCAGTGTGGGAGTGCAGCGTTCTGGCAAGGTTGCAGGACTCACAGGAGCAGCAGAGGCCCTGCTTGCGCACGCCCAGCAGCATGGTGCGGCAGAAGTTGCAGTAGGCAGGCTTCTTGAAGTGCTTCAGCCTCCAGGCATGCTGCCCGTCATCCTTCACGTTCTGCAGGGCAAGAGAGTGGAGGGTGGAGGTCACTCCCCTGCTGCAAAGAGTCCCAGCACCCTCAGCCCATCATTTTAATCAGCTTTTCCTCCCCTGAAAACCCCATGGTGCATCTGGGAGTTTGCTCCTGGCAGGATCATGGGCTCCCCCTATTCCCCTTCTCTCCTGGAGCTCCCCAGAGCATCCCTGCCACTGCATCCCCCTGGGCATGTCCAGCTCCAGCTCCCACGGACCCTTGGCACAGCCCAGCCACAGGGAAGATCCTGTCACCTTCCTGCAGCTGACAGGAAGGTGACTTCACATTTGGGGCCAAGCCACCACTGCCACCATGGGGTGACAAAAGCACAAACCTCTTCATCTGGGGCCAGGCATGAGTGCTTTGCAGGAGCCAGTGAAAATTCTCTGTTTTCTTGATTTTTTCTGTCTGTCACCCCACCCCACCTCTCCAGGGGAACCATGAGCACCATGAGCAAAACCATCTTTCCCTGCAAATCATTACCTGATGGCCAGGGATGCACTTGAAAGAAATGAAGACCAAAAGGATGGGAAAACAAGACAGAGAAATAAAGGGGGTGCCAACAACCCCACCTTTATTCTTTAAGCCTCATTCTACACGAGGAGATGCCATCGAAAATGGAGGAGGGATGCTCCTGGCAGAGAGGCCCTTCTTCAGGGGCTGGGGCAAGGGGCAGCTGTGACTGTGACCTACTCATCTTAGGATTTGATTAAATGTTCATCCAACTGGAGAGCACTGCAATAGCAAGGAGCAAGCCCAGCCTGCTTGGGCACAGCAGCTCAAAAATGAGCTTGGAAAGATTTGGGGGGTGAAGGGGGCAGGGTGGGGGTGTCAGCAGGGGCTGTAGGCCAGCGTGGGGCTGTGTGGTGCTGTATGAGTGCGTGGGTAGGCTGGACCAGGTGTCCTCAGGGACACTCACAGTCTCCATCCCCAGCAGGACCAGCAAGGGGATGGTGGTCATGCCACCCCGGATCCACTCCTCCAGCGTCACCGTCCCATCGTGGTTGTAATCGATCTCCTCCATCATAGCCTTCAAGATCTGCAGGAGGGCACAGAACGCGGTGTGTGACAGTGATGCCACCCAGGGCTCTGGCTGAGAGCCCCTGCAGCTGCCCCTGCTGCCCCCAGCCCCAGCACTCACAGGTTTCAGCTCGGTGGAGTCCCACTCCAGGTACTCAGCCACGTGCACCATCTGGTTGATGATACGATCCAGCTCCTAAGCACACACACAAGGCAGGGCCCAGGGTTAGGGATGGCTCCAGGCATGAGCAGAGCAGCCAGCCCCAGAACCCAAGGTCTGCATTCCCATATGCCCAAGGCCACCCCAGTCCCACCCACACAGGAGGGGCAGCAGCACCCCAGTCCTCAGTGGGTGCTCCTTCTTTTTTCAGGTCCTTCTGCCCTGAAAACCTGCAAGAAAATCTGTAGTGGGTTTTCCTAGAGGAGAACTATTCTGATAAACCAGATTTTATTTGCAGTAGGTTTCATGGGCAATATCTAAAGAACAAAGAGAAAACATCATAGGAGAAGGAGCTGTGCATGACTTTTTTCTTCCCTGAAATACCATGACCTGATGTAGTGCTACAATTCTTGGTGGGTGGATTTTTTCCTAGCTCCTGCTGGATGCAGCAGAGCTGCCGTGTGATTCCCCAGCTCTGCAGTCCAGCTGCTGCTTTCCTCCTCCCTTCCCATATCCCTGCCCCTCTGTGGAGCCCCTCAGCAGGGCAGTGGACATGTTTCCTGCCCCCTGAGCTGCCCTGCTCTCTGTCCCAAGGGAAGGCTCACCGAGCTGTCCAGGAGGCCGTTTCCATCGGTGTCGTAGAGGCGAAACATAACTGCAGGGAGGAGAGAAGCTGCTGATAATTAGAGCCCAGCCCCAGGGCACCCAGGGCTGCCCCAGATCCCTGTTCCAGGCTGCTGGAGCTTCAGGGTGGGAGCAGCAGTGTGCTGGCTCAGCCAGGCTGAGATGTGACCCAGGGCTGTGCAGTATCAAGGCCCTGGGGCAGACACTGTGCTGAGCACACCCTGCATGTCCCTGCCCAGTGCAGGGGGCTGCTGGCACCCCCTGGCAGGGCCACTCATCCCAGAGGCTGCCTTGGGCTGCCCATTGCTATCTCCAGGAGGGAGAAATAGAACTGTATTCATAGAATCACAGAATCATTTAGGTTGGAAAAGCCCTCTAAGATCATCAAGTCCAACCATTAAGCAGCACAAAGATAGAAATGTCCCACATCTCCATGGCTTTTAAATACCTCCAGGGGTGGTGGCTTCACCACTGCCCTGGACAGCCTGGTGCAGTGCTTGACTACCCTTTTGGGGAAGAAATTTTCCTGAACATCCAATCTGAACCTCCCCTAGTGTAGCTTGTGGCCATTCCTTCTTGTCCTGTCCCTGGATTTGTCCGTGTAAACTTCCACACAAGTAGTAAAGACCCAGGCAGGAGCAGAAGGGGATGCAGAGGGGTTTTCCCAAGTGGACAGGAGCAGCCAGACCCCCCTGCAGGTGACACCTGAGCCACTGGTCCCCCTCCCCACAAGGGAGCCCAGGGTGACACTTACACTCCAGCTTGTCTTCTGCTCGTCCCCTCTCCAGCAGGGACAGGTAGCAGACAATGTCCTTGAGGTGCACCACCTGGGCCACGGGGCTGGGAGGAGGAGGAGGGGTGGCTTTCAGGGAGCTGGAGCCTTTCCTCAGGCTGAAGGGCAACCTCTTCTCCACGCTCCTCGTGCCTGTGGGCAGGGAGAGAGCCACACGCAGGGATGACACTGGACCAGGAATTGTCACCAGGTGGGACATGGGGACTCTGTGGGAGGGACCCATTCAGCGTGGGACTGAGTGACACCACAGGGCCAGGGCTGGACACAGAGGGGACACAGGAATGGGCATTAAAAGGGCACTTGGGGCTGGGTGCCATCACAGGCTCAGGGCTGGGCAGTGCCACTCAGTCCTTGGGATGCAGACTCCTGTGGCACTCACATTCTCTGAAATAATCCCTTCACCCAGGATATTTCTCCTGGGAAGCTGAGAAGCCTCAGAGAAAAAGGAAAACAATATTATCTCATTTGCTTCTCCTGTGCTGTGCTCATGTGGAATGTGTTTGGAGATTGTTTACCCACAGGTGATTGTTCCATTGCATTCTGCTGTGAGTTGTTTTCACTCTTTGGCCAGTCAGGGCCAGGCTGTGTCAGGGCTCTGGAGAGAGTCATGAGTTTGCATTATTATCTTTTTAGCCTTCTGTAAGTATCCTTTCTGTATTCTTTAGTATAGTATTCTTTAATATAATATAGATCATAAAATAATAAATTAGCCTTCTGAGAACATGGAGTCAGATTCATCATTCCTCCCTGCCACGGGGGTCCTCACAAATACAGTAGAGTGCCACACCTCCATCACTGCAGCTATGGGCAGGATGGCAGCTGGAGCCCAAGGAAACGTGTCCTGGTGGGAACAAGCATCCACCCAGAGGAGGGAGAAGCTCAGTGGGCAGCAGGGCAGCTTGCCAGGGTGCCAGGACAGCCCACGCTCACTGATGCCCGTGCCAATGGCAGGAGGGATGCTCCTGGCAGAGGGGCCCTTCCTCGGGGGCTGGCAGGGGCTGGGGCTGGGGCAGCTGTGACCCACTGCCCCATTTCCCCTCCCTACAAGATGCTGCCAGGTAATTAAGACATCGACTGATGGGGGCTCTGTGGGATGGAATCTGTAGCTCAAGTTTGCAGCAAAGGTGTCAAGATGCCAGGAACTGAGTTTGGGAGGTCACTGCCACCACGCTGGGCACTTGAGCAGAAACTGGGCAGGGCTTGTCACTGCCCCAGTCCCCCTGTGGAGCTCCAGCCAAGCTCACCTGGTGACTGAGGGCTGAGCAGAGACACGGAGGAGATCTTGGAGGAGCCCGAGGAGTTGTGAGCAGAGGTGGTGCCAGTGGTGGATTTCTGGGAGGATGATCTGGACCAGCTGGGGGAGGCATTGGGGATCGATGCCAGGGTGAGGGATGCTGGCTGTGGCTCAGCTGTGTTGCTGTGGCAGCCCTTGGGCTCGGGAGTGTGTCGTCCCAGAGCACTTCGAAGGGTTTTCCCATTGATCCCTGCAAGCAGACACGCCCAAGGGCAGTGACACCAGGGTGTCTGTGCCCCTTGCTCCAGGAACTGGTGCTGGCTGCTTGCCCTGGGTTCTTTCTGCTAGCCCCATGCCTGTCTGCCCTGGCATCCCAGCCCCAGGGCTCTCTGAGGGGCACCACAGGAGGCCCAGCAGCCCCCAGCAGCGCTCACATCCCTGGCTGATGGACAGCACAGTGCTCAGAGCACAGAGGATGTGCTCCTCCATCACCAGCCAGAGCTGGGGGACGTTCTCCCATTCCCTTTGCAATTTATAGTCTTTTCAGCAGATGTCTCCACGAGCCACGAATCCAGCCGGGAAGGGCTGGGGAGGCAGAGTTGGGTGCCTGGCACACACAGCCTGCTCTGGGTGCAGCTGAGTGCAGGGTGGCTGCTTGCACCAGTACCTGTGACAGAGGCACAGGCCACCTCAGCCTGCACAGAGATGCTGACAGAGTGACTTGGGCTCTGAATGTGCAGAGGAAAGGGCAGGTGCCATTGCATCCTGGAGAAATCCCTCCCTGGAGCTGCACAGGGCCTTGGCAACCCATCCCACAGATGGGGGTGTCTATATGCCACCCCCTTCAGGTGCCACCCCTTCAGGTGCCACCCCCCAGCCTTCATTCCTGTGGGCAGTGTGGGAGCAAGCCCAGCGTGCTGAGGTGCCCCAGAGCCCAGCTGGGTGGCAGGGCTGGCTCACCCAGGGTGCTGGGCTGTGACACTCCAGGGCTCTGCTGCTGGCTCTCGGGGGAGGCTTGGCAGATCTTACGCTTGAAGGAAGTGAAGAGGTGCTGGCAAAGCTCCTCAGGCACATCAGCCTCCAGGTAGGTCTTCATGAAGAGGCAGAAGCCCTCGTAGTCGATGGGCTGGGGAGCAGACAGAGGAGGAGGAGGATGGAGGTGCCCTAGGTCACCATGAGGGTGCAGAGCTGCCAGTGGGGCTGCATGCCCTGGGCCCCCCTCACTGGGCACATCAGCTACAGAGCCCTCCCCAAAACTGCTGCTTTCCCAAATCCAGTGGTTGGAGTAACCTGAAGGGACCCAGAGGCAGCAGGGCCAGAAATGCCCAGTGCCAGCGTGGCTGAGCCAGGCGAGCAGGGCTGGCAGCAGGGACAGCAGCCAGGGCAGGAGCTGGGGGAGTGGCAGGGAAGGGCAGAGCAGTGGAACTTTCCAGCCCAGCCCCAGCCCCATGGGGACTATCCTCCTCCTGAGGACTCTGTGCCCCCTCCTCCCCTGCTGGGCACTGCCATTGTGTGAGGACGATGACTCCTCAATGGCTTTTGTGGCCCCAGCTGGAGTGAGGGTCCTGTGGTGCCCTGGAATAACAAGGTACCTTTGTGCCCCTCCCTTGCATGTTCAGCCCACTGATTTTTCTCATTTTGCCTTGATTCCAGTGATTACAGCTCTGTCCTGCTGGCACACCAACAGATTCCTCTGAAAGCACCACTTGGAAAAAACAATCCCAGCCTTCTTTAGAGGAGAGCAAGAGGGCACAGAGCTGTCCCATCCCCATGCTGGCCAAGGCATTTGCTTTTAGGGGGAGAGCAAAACCCTCCCAGATTCAGCCTGGCAAGGCAACGCCACCCAAAAAGCAGGGTGGGGTGGGATGGCCATGCAGCGGGCACGGTCTGGGGATGGCCAGGGAATCAAGTCCTGGGTGCAAACCCACGGGGAGAGCTGGGGGCCAGCAGGCAGCCCTGCCTCCTCCTGGCTGCTCCCAGCCGGGGGAGCTGGGCTGGGGGAGCTGCAGGGGCTGGGAGCTGCCAGCAGCACGGGGGACAGCGGCGGGCACAGGGCCGTACCTGTTCGGGGTTGTACCTCGAGAGGACGCCGTCCCCATTGAACTCCTCCAGAACATCCTTCAGCTTCTTGGTGGAGTCTGGGGAGACAAAGGCACCTTGCTGAGCACGGCCCCGCTGGGCTGCCCCTGTCATCCACCAGCAGGGTGCTGCAGAGGGGTTTATCTGCTGCGTGTACAATTTCTGGATCCTTCCGTGCCTGGAAGAGGCCAGCCATGCCCTGCTTCCCCTTCCACCTTCAGAGGGCAGGGCAGATATGGAAAGCTGGCCTGGGAGCTTTACATACACAGAGAACTTCCTCCTACCAGTATGAAAATAAACACAGACCCAGGACAAAGCAAGGAAGGCGTGATCACCCTGCAGTCCCAGCTGCTCTGGTGTGCTGAGCACACCCTGCATGTCCCTGCCCAGTGCAGGGGGCTGCTGGCACCCCCTGGCAGGGCCACTCATCCCAGAGGCTGCCTTGGGCTGCCCATTGCTATCTCCAGGAGGGAGAAATAGAACTGTATTCATAGAATCACAGAATCATTTAGGTTGGAAAAGCCCTCTAAGATCAAGTCCAACCATTAAGCAGCACAAAGATAGAAATGTCCCACATCTCCATGGCTTTTAAATACCTCCAGGGGTGGTGGCTTCACCACTGCCCTGGACAGCCTGGTGCAGTGCTTGACTACCCTTTTGGGGAAGAAATTTTCCTGAACATCCAATCTGAACCTCCCCTAGTGTAGCTTGTGGCCATTCCTTCTTGTCCTGTCCCTGGATTTGTCCATGCAAACTTCCACACAAGTAGTAAAGACACCCTGGCTGGGTGTCCTTAAGGCTGGAGTGTCTGGAGGGACATTCATCATTTCAAGACAGCGGAAAAAAGGGAAAAGCAGAAAAAAAGATCAAGGTGAGTGAACATTCAGCCCTCACCTTCACACACCTCCCTGGGCATGTGCAATTAAAAGGTTCCCAGCCACACCAGCCTTGTTAATTACTGGGAAATCCTCTCTCCACGTGGGGGCTGTGCTGGCTGTGATCCCCCCAGCCCTCTGCAGGGGACAGAACCTGGCACTGGACCACAGCTGTCTGGGAAGTCTGGGGCACTCAAGGAGAGGGATCCTGGCCCTCCCCAGAGGACCCCCAAATCTCATTCTCCAGCCCAGTGCTGAGCCATCCTGCAGGGGAGAAGGCAGCTGCAGCCTTGCTGGCCACACTTTGGTTAGTGAAACTAAGATGCCATTGGTGTTCTGAGTCCAGCGTTACAGATGGTGTTTCATGCTCTGGGGTTCAGGAAAGCAAAGCCCATCATCCTCCAGAGAGGCAGAATGAGATGCAGAGAGGGACACTGCACACACACCTCTGCCTGCAGCCCTGAGTGTCTGGCTGGTGGGCAGGAGCACGGCCCCACTGGGGACCAGGAGGAACCTGTCCCCAGCCTCACCTTTTGATGTACAGCGTCCCCAAGGACAGCCTCACAGGGCTCACCGTGTCCCCTCTGCCTCTCAGTCATTCTCCCATCCAGCCTGCTCACCCCAGGGCCATGCCAATTCTGCAAAGCAGCACCCTTGTGATTTTACACCCCTTCTCCCTCCACCCTGTGGTTTTCCTGCTCTACCCTGCTCTGCTCTCAGCACCTTCACGAGCTGCACCGCTTCTCCATCCACTGCTGCAAAAAGCACGCCCACACTCCAGCTCTCTGGCAGGCAGGACCTCAAAGACCTGGTTTTGGACCTCTGGGCTTCACCCAGGCTCTGTTTCCAGCTTCTCCCAGCTCCATGACCCCTTTGGTGCTGCTGCAAATCTCCTTTCCTCGGCAGGAGCCGCAGCAGAGCGCTGCTCTGCAAAAGCACTAAGGAAAATTACCGCAGAGGGCTGGCAGCCCAAAGCACGCTGTGGAGCAGCTCTGTGTGTTTGGGAAAAGCCAGTCTGCTTTCCTGGTTGGCATTTCACTCTGCTGAGGAACGTGGGAGCCGGCCGCCTTCAGACGGACTGAGCCCAGCTCACGTGTGCGGCCCCCAAAGCTCCGCTCGATCCTCCCGGCCAGGCAGGCACAGGGACCCCAGCCAGCCAGGCTGAGGGCTCAGGGGCTTTCCCAAAATCTTAAGCAATCACCTAGTTTTCCAGGAGGACACTAAGGAAAGGTAGGACACCAGTCCAGCACAGACCAACAGGACTTTTGATCTCATGCAACCCCTCTCCTCGTCCCGGGGTACTCACAGTCCGTGTACTGCTGGAGCTGGGCAAACTCGGCGGGGCTGAGCGAGATCCACATGCCATCACTCATCTTTGGGCAGCAGGGACACGGCAGGGGCCACCAGCCACTGCTTCTGTGCCAGCCTCAGTGCCACAGGTCCCAGGCAGGGCTCGGTCACATCGGCACGGCGAGGGGCACAGGCGGCTCTGGCACTGCTGGCATCGTTCTGCTGAGCCTGTGGGGAACCAGCCCAGAGCTTCGGGGCACCTGCTCAGCACCTTTCTGCCTGGAGGGGACAGAGAGAGAGGAGGGGGTCAGCAGGAGGCAGAGACAGGGTCCTGCTGTCCCTGGGAACAGTCACCCTCAGCAGCGGGTGTGTGAGCTTGGAAATGGGGTGCCAGGGTGCTTTGCCCCCCTGCAGATGTGGGGGATCTGAGCCCCAGGGAGCAGAGCCTGTGGGCTGCAGTGAGGAGGAGCACAGGGCACCTCACTGGTGAGCATTCTCAGGGCTTGGTGGCCCTGGGGAAGCTCCTCTGCCTCAGAGCCAGCCTTGTGCCAGCCACAACTCGCACTGGCCAGAGGATGTGGCTGACAGAGGTCAAGCAAATACCTTGGGCAGGGAAAGGAACTTGTCACCCCCAGAATTTCCCAGGGGAACCCAGCAAGGGGAGCAGAAGGAAGGGCAGGAATATATAAAGAAGATGCAAAAACTGGAGGCAGGGAATACAAGAGAGTAGAAACTTCCAGTGTACTCCTGCACCTTTGAAGCTGGTGTTTACTTCCAGAGAATCACTGTAAATGAAAATCTATAGTCAAAACCGGATGCAAGGGAAAACCCTGTGCCACAGAAAAACCCTGACTAAAGGGCCCTCTCCAGCCCACCCATTTATAGGCTTCACAATTTTTTTAGTCTTTTTCATTTAACCAAATTGGTCATCAGGCAAAGGGCAGCATTTGGAGGAGGTGGTTGCTCTCCAAGGAGTTTGATCTCCATTTTAGAGCTGTTTCCCTGCTAAATGTTGGCTCCCAGTTTCCACCAGCCTAAGCTGACGGACTGGAGAAAGCAGAGAAAGGATGAGGTGGGAAAGATCACAGGACTTGGGATGGTGCTTGGGGAGCACCCAGATCCCCCAGCTGGCTGCACCTTTCCATTCACAGAAAAACGCCTTTGATTAAGAGGAACAAGTAATTTTGGGGAGCCCTCAGGTCCCACGTGCCACACCAACCCCACACAGAGTCCCCAGGGACATTCACATATGGGGGTGCACCAGGAGCAGTCACTTAACCCCCCATCCTCAGGATTTTACCCACATTTCTGTACTAATGCTATTCTGGCTCTATATTCAGCTGCTGAAAACGCTCCAGGGCTAGAGATGGTCCCAGGGGCAAAGCCTGGTGTTGGCAGAGGAAGGAGCAAACCTTCCTTGGGGCTGTGGGGAGCATGGTGACCCCTGAGGAAACAGCACAGGGCTGAGCATCTGCCTGGATGGCTGCCAAGGGGTTTTCCAGCTGCAAGGAGTGCCTGCACACAGAGAGGAGCCCACCAAACCCTGGCTAGAGTTCAATGGCACAGCCCTCCTTAGTGCTGCTCAGTCCTTTCCTCCCGGGAGGACAAAGTCACTGGGCTCTTCTTCCACCCCTCCATGGCCTGGGATGTCTTGGCTGCTGCCTCTGAGGCTGCCTGGAGGGCTGTGGGGTTTGGGGACCCCAGCAGATGCTGCTCCTGCCCAGGGGCTGAGCAAGGGCTGTCCCAGGACAGGGAGCAGGGCCCTCACTGCTCTGCCCCGGGGCATTCCTGGTGGGATAACATACAGTCCTGGGGAAAATCTCACCTTCCCACCCTCACTGGGGCCCTGCAGCCCCATGACAACTTCCCTCCAGCCTGTGAGTATCCCAGCTCGGTGCCACCAGCCGGGGACAGGCTGGACACAGCAGTGCTTTGGCTAGGGAAGAACAACCCAATGTCTTCCCACAGTGGCTTTGGTTTTGCGGGGATCTTCATCTTGCTGAAAGCACAAGCAAGAATGTGGTGTTTGCTCCTATCCTGGATGAGGGGTTTGTCCCAAAGTACTTCCAAGGCTGGTCCGGAAAAGCTCAGTCTGTAAGAAATGCCCAGGGATACACACAGACTTCATGTTTCCTGGCACACAAGCTGTTTGATTTGATCAGAGCCTCTTTTTTATCCTAAAGTTATCCAAGGAGAGGCTGAGAGTGCAGAACTAGCTAGAAGAAAAGGCAAAGGGGGGGAGCTGGCTGGCTCCAGCTCCCTGGAGGAGTTTGGGGGCACTGAGGGCAGCAAAAATATCCCTGGCTTCTTTTAATGGCGAGTGAGGGGGTAGCACAAAGCTCCAGAAGGAAAGCAAAGCACAGCTAATTGGGCCATCCCAAGGGGCTTTCCCCCAGCAATTGCTGGAATAACAAATGCCACTCCTGGCACGTCAGCCTCGGATTTCAGGAAGGGCAGGAAAAAGCCTCCTCAGGAATCCAGCTGCTCCTCGTTTGGCCGCCCTCTGAATTGTCAGCGGCAAATTATGTTCTATTAAATCAAATTTGCCTCTCTCTAAAAATAGCTCCCTACTAGTGTTACAAATAACACCGGATTACCCTGCCTGGAGGCGCTCACCGGGCACGGCCCCTCTCCTCTCCCCCTCCCTGCTCCGTGGGCACCGGCCTGGCGTCACTCAGGGCAGGGCAGGACGGACAGGGGGGACCTTGGGGCCTCCCAGAGCTTCCTGGGGGGGCAAGCAGCGCTGGAGCTCTTGGGGAGCTGCGTGGAACTCCTGCCAGCTGCAGTGATGGAAGAGGTGCTGCTGGGAGCATCGATGGGCACAGCTCCGTGGGAGCCAGGGCGCAGCCATGTAGGGCCTGAAATACATCAACGAGGGAAATGCCAGGCTGGAGTTAGCCATGGGCCAGCCCCCAAGGGGAAGCGGAGCCTGGACATGCGGCAGGACCAAGCCACAGGCAGTGGAACGGGCCCATGTCCCTAACAAAGGGCTGTCCGTGGGCAGCTCTGGTGTTCAGGGATGGGGAATCCCAGAAGCAGCAATGGGATGGCAGAGGAGCTGTTTTCCCAGGCACACATCCCTGTCTGGAGCCTCTCCACCAGCCCCCAGGCGCTGGCTGCCCAGTGCTGCTGTGCATGGAGGAGCCAGCTCCTCATGCCACAGCACAGTGCTCTGGGGTCACCGTGGCACTGGGAGACCCTGTTCCACTGCCACCCACCTGGTCCCTCAGGGCCACAGCTCTGCCCACGCTGGGGCACAGAACCACAGACAATGGGCTGGCAGCTTCCAGGTGCTGGCAGAGCCTCCAGCCTCCGATCAGCTTCACAGCAACGTGTGCATGGGGCTGCAGCACCTGCCCTGCAGGAGATTTCTGCTCCGGACACCCTTCGGGAAGGAAAACCATCGGCTCCTTGAGCTGCAGGAGGTGGCACGAGGAGGCAACGCTGCTGCTGAGCACACACGCACACGTGCAGAGGCTGTGGCTCCCTGGCAGCAGTGGGATACAGCGCTGCACCACGCCGGGCTCGGTGCACTCATCCCTGCTCCCTGCCCGGGCCTGCAGAAGCCACAGTCACATGCCACATCTCCCGGGGCAGAAGCATGGCAGGTCCCTGCAGGAATGGCATTTTCCAGGCCTCCCCCACCATCTTTTGGAAAGATCAGCCTATTTTTGTGTTGGATGGGGAGAGGCCCCTGAGGCGGTGGGTGGAGTATAAATCCCTCCTGTCCCACTGCAGCAAACAAACCCCAACCAAGTCACGCTCAAACTATTTTCTGCAGCGACAGGAGAAGGCGCTTTCCTGCATTTTGCCAGCCCAGGAGGACACTCGGGATTGGCTTTTTCCATTCTCCAAACCTGTTGCTGTCTACACATTCCCCTGACCCTCTGACCATCACCCACACAGAGCAAGGCACGCTGTCCAGGTACCCCACAGCAGCTTTGCTCTGTGGCCGAGCACCCTCGTGGCAGCAGGGTGATACAAGGTGCTGGCAGGGGTGCTCACAGCATCCATGCTCTCCCCCTCAGAGACACAGGGAGAGGCGGGTGGCTGTAGCCAGCTCTCCAGCCCCAGGGCTGGGCTGTGGCTGTACCAACTCCCAGCTGGGTGCTGGGAGAGCTTGGCTCAACCTTGTGACAGCGGGGACCCAGCACAGCCTCCCTTGGAACAGCCAGGGCCAGGACAGCTCATACCCCAGAGACACCAACAACTTCCTGACTTACTACTGTTGGATTTTTAGAGAATAATTTTGCTGGCTGAGTTCAGAGCAGACTGGATCTGAGTTTGGATGCCTTTGGAGCAAGGCCCTTCCCTTTGCCATCACCCCTGCAGGTCCCAGTCAAAGCAGACCTTGTCTCATGGAAAAGCCCTTCCCCACTCCAGACAGGGCAGCAAATGCTGGGCCTGCAGCCTAAGGACTGGGATCCACCCCAGGATCCCACCTCCATCACCTTGCACATATAAGCCCAGGACTTCAGGACATCTACAAACCTGTCACACAGAATCCCTGGTTCTCTGTCCCTGCAGGAATCCTATGGCCACGAGTCCTGTGTGTTACAACCACACCTTGTGCAGGGCAGCACTGCTTCCTGGTACCTTTGAAAGGCATTCTCCCCTTTCATCCCCCAACACAACCTGCAGAACAAGTCACATCCAGCCCCTTCCACGGGCCAGCCACACCAGCACCACCTCAGCCCTGCCAAAGCCTTCCAAAGCCAACGGCCCCGGCAATTTTTACCTAACAAGAAAGACCCTAACGAGCTTTTCCAGCCTGGCAACACACAGGAGCAGCTGGATTGGGCTGTTCTTCTGCCCAGCCAAAGGACGGGCGGTTTTATAGCCAGGCTGAGAACCAACACACGCTGAGACACCGGTGAAGGTGGTATAGGGTGGTGTAGGGCGGTGTAGGGTGGTGTAGGGCGGTGTGCCCCCCGGGCTGCTTTAGGGGCTGGTTGCCATCCTCCTCACCCTGCGGACCAGGGTACGCTGCCCTCTCTCCAGCCCTCGGGAAGCTTCCTCAGGAGCGGAGCCACACACGGGGGAACCCCGATCCCCAACCCCAGCACTGCTCCACTCCTCCAGCGCCGGCACCGCTCCCGAAACCGCTGGGGAAGGGCTCCGGGCCGGCCCGGGGGAGGGTGGCGGACTCCGAGGGCAGCAGACGGGGATCGACGTGCGCTGCCGAGCCGCTCCCGCGTGGGGTGGGGATCCCGAGCGGATCGGGGGGTTACCCTCCACTGAAAGGGGTGAGCCCGCAGGCGTCGCCAACTCCCCCGCCCAGCCCCGCGTCCCCCCGCCGCTGTCCCCTTACTTGGCGGCGGCAGCGCGGTGCCATCGGCGGGACCGGCCGGGGCGCTCCGGCGGCGGCGGCGGCAGCTCCGTGGCCGGCGGTGCCGGCAGGGCTGCTCAGCCTGGGGTTCCGGGGCTGGCGGTGCCGGCAGGGCTGCTCAGCCCGGGGGTCCGGGGCTGGCGGTGCCGGCAGCGCTGCTCAGCCCGGCGGTTCCGGGGCTGGCGGTGCCGGCAGCGCTGCTCAGCTGGCGCTCCCGCGGCGGGGCGGGGATGGGGATGCGAACGGGCCCGGCCCGCCCCGCCGCTCCGCCCGCCTCCGCCGGCACCGGGCGGCCGGGGCGGGAGCGGGAGGAGGACGAGGACGAGGAGCAGGAGGAGGAGGAGTTGGAGGGAAGAGCCCGGCGGTCCCGACCGCGCCCCCGCCGCTCGCCGGGCCCGGGGCAGCGCCGGGAGCGCCGGGGCGGGAGCAGCCGCTGCGGGGGAGGCGGGAGACGTGTTTCCACGGTAAAACTCATTCGTGATGAATTCCCACCTCCCCACAGCGGCAGGGGTTTCCCCGCTTCCCGATGACCACGCAGACCCGAAGCTCCCCGTCCTTGTCGCTGTGCCTGTCTCCATCCCCAGCCCTAAACCCGTCTTCGTCCCCATCCCCTCACACGTCCCCATCTTCATTCTCCTTCATGTCCCCATCCCCATCCCTGTCCCCATCCATGTCTTCATCCCTTCCTTGTCCCCATCTCCGTCTCTGTCCCCATCCCAGTCCCCATTTCACTCTTCCTTGGGCCTTCCCTCCCCCTACACCTCGGTCTCTCACTTTCGAACAGTTTCACCCATGGCAAAGGTTGCTCTTTCCTCAGGAACAGAACAAACCACTGAAAACAAACAAACAAAAAATGCCAAAACAGATAAAAAGCATTTTTATTTTCTTTCCATGACGCGTCTGCCTGCCTGCTTGGGAGTGACACTATTTCAGGCATGTCTATTATTTATGTTTCGCTATATTTATATTAATTAGAGACGTGATCCATGCACGTAGTTCTCTAACTTCAAAAAAAGCAGGAGAAGGGGACTGACAGCTGGGACTGAACCTTCTTAAGAGAAACAGGAGCAGGTTCCACAGCCAGAGCTGTTCACTGTGCCAATCCTAGATGACATTTCTGCTCTACGTGGAGGATCTCTCCAGCCCCAGCCCCACCTTCCCTCCCTCTCTGCTGGCTGGGACCCCAGAGAGGTGGGTTGGAGCTCTTGGCTGGAATGCTGAGAATGATGAAGTCCCCAGAGCCACACCAGCTTTAGGGGAGACAGGATCATAGAATCATTTAGGTGGGAAAAGACCTCTGAGTCCAACCATTGCCTTTTGATGGTGGCACTGGTCATCTGTGCCTGGGAAAGAGGAGCACCCCTTCAGAGAGCTAACTGGTATCTGATGGTGGGCTGTGCTGGGGCACAGAGAAGTCTCACATCCAGAGCAGTGAGAAAGGACCCTGAGCTCCCTGCTCCCATCCATGCCAGCCATGAAGCTGTAGCCTCTGCCAGCCCTGAGCCAAAGCAGGTGGCATCTCCTCTCCCCTGAGCATCCCAGCCCTGTCCTCATCCTCTCTGGTTTACTTCTCCATGCCAGGGATGGGGATTGGGTTGGGGACCAGGATGAGGATGGAGAAGTGGGGCCTCAGGGCACAGTGCAGGACTGGTGGGATGTAGGGAAAGCCCAGCCACCATGGGGGAGGCAGGGTAGGAAATGCATAATAAATTAGTTTTATAATTATCAACTATTACATAGAGGCAGCAGTTTGTCAAACACACTGGGTGAGAGGAGGAGGAGGATGAGGATGAAGAAGTCTCCTGGCCAGACACCCCTTGCTGTCTGCATCCAGGGTGCCAGGGCACGTGATCTCTGGGCTGGGCAGGAAGATACCTGGCCAGGGCTGGTGAAATGCCTCCTGCAAGGGCTCAGCAGGTAGATACAGAGCCCTTTTCCCAAAAGAAAACTCACACCAGATGATGCCTTTCCCAGCTCAGGGCTGATCCCAGCCCTCACAGGAGCAACACACTCAGGATGCATTATTACCTCCTGCCATCATTTCCCACCAGCAGCAGTCTCCCAGGGCTTTCCAGACAGCCAGGAGCTCTCATAGGTTTCCCAGCCATTGGAATAGCCCTGCAGGAGTGGGGAATGATTATTTTTTCCAGGCAGAGTGGCCAGCTCAATCATGAGAAGCTGCTGGCCCAGTGAGATGCTGGACTCCTCCACTCTGCTTTGACTTTGCTAATGCTCTGCCAGGGCTATTGGTGAAATTCTCAGCACTCCCAGATGAGAGATGAGAGAATTCTTTCCCTGCATCCCAGTAAGTATCCCTTCCAGGGATTAATTAGTAAATTAAAAGGCTAGAAAGACCAAATTATTATGGTTAGGCACAAGCCCCGGTGATGACGTGTCTCCCTTGCAGATCTCTTTGCTGTGTCCTGACACACTCCCGGTCCCTAAAAGGGCTGAAGCAGCAGATTCACCCCCAGACAGATTCCCTTAGTGGGACACTGGGGTCAGATTTGGGAGGAGGAGACCTACTTAACACTGAGACTGAAAGCCCTGACCATGCAACCCACGGTGCTCCACACCTGAGGGAGGAGCAGGATCCCTGTGCTGGGGTGGCACTGACCACGGGCCAGGGGCTGGCAGGAGCTGTGAAGCTGAGGAAGGAGCAGGATCCCTGTGCTGGGGTGGCACTGACCGTGGGCCAGGGGCTGGCAGGAGCTGTGAAGCTGAGGAAGGAGCAGGATCCCTGTGCTGGGGTGGCACTGACCACGGGCCAGGGGCTGGCAGGAGCTGTGAAGCTGAGGAAGGAGCAGGATCCCTGTGCTGGGGTGGCACTGACCGTGGGCCAGGGGCTGGAAGGAGCTGTGAAGCCTCTGAGTGCTGCCTCTGCACGTGCAGGAAGAAAAGCCCAGTTTGGAGAAGCAGGAAGGACAAGGTGCCAGAATGAGGATGCCACCCTGGGCATTTGTAATGCCTCCCTGGTCCCTGCCAGTTTCCCAATATTCTCTCTGCTCATCCCATTGGTGGGATGACCCACCACCCACCAAACACCCCCAGGTGTGTCTGCAGGTACCCCTTGGCACAACACCTCTGCCAAGCCCAGTGCCTCAAGGCCAGGTGTGTCCAAGCCTCACTCCCCAGATTAAGGCAAGTGATGGGTTAATGAGAGCCACAGCCCTGTTTTCTATTCCTGTCCAAAAAAACCATTACATTTTGCCTGGCAAAAATTGTTCTTCTTAAACCTGAGTCACTTATGATTCTTTGTTCTGAAATCATGCTCAGTGATTTCTTCTTTTTCCCCGGTTGCCCCTGGCAGAGCCCAAACCCAGCAGGGATCAGCAGGGAAGGGGCTGAACATTCCCTGACCACCCTGGGCACACGGAGGGGATTGCCCTGCAAAGGATGGGCACTGATCCAGCCGTATTTTGGGGGCACTCAAAGGGAAGAATATGCTTTTTTCAGTATGACAAGAAAAGGAGAGGTTAAAAATCTCTTTTCATCACCTGGGCAGATTTGGGAGATTTTTATCAGCTCTCTTCTTGGTTTAACTCTGGTTAATTTTCTCTTGAAATGTTGGCCCAAGGCAACGCCAAGGCTGGCTGCTGACTCAGTTGTAGCACTGCTTCCCCTCCTGGGCTCTGTGACGTAGGAGAGAAGGAATCCCAAGCAATTATAACTTGATTATTTTACTGAACGTGTGATTACAAATGGGAACTGCAGAGCAATGAGCACTGCAGTCAAGATAAAATTAAAATGAGCCCGGGCTCCCCCAGTCCCAGCTCTTGCTCCAAAGACAAACAGCTGCTTGGGAAGCACTTCATAGCCCAGTTATTTCTCAGTGACCACAGGAAAGGTGATAAAAACCCCATAAAAGCAGAAGAAATTTCCAGGATTATTTTTTTTGTACAGTTCTTCTCAGCACAGTTCTGCTCCCTGGGAGGACGAGCTCATGGGTGGTTGCCAGTGTTATATTAAGTCTCAGTGAGCCTGGAGAGAGATAGATTAGATTGGAAATTAGAAAACACTGCAGGGATGGGATGTCCTCTGAGAGGGACCTGACTGAAGAGCCAGGAGATGCCAACGTGGCTGAGCTGGCCCCTTCCCAGCTGCCAGTCATGGTGATCTGGGTGTCCCTGGGCATTGTTCTGGGCTCCTGCAGGCACTGAGATGAGCCATGGCAGGGCAGGGCAGTCACTTGGTCTTTCACTACTGTGGATTTTCCCAAAGAACTTGGTGTCACCCCAGCAGGCTTTTCCCAAGCCTTGGGGTGCTGAGCATCACAGAGAGACCAACAACTTGCTGCTGGCTGCCAGCTGACTCCATCCCTGCCTCTGCACCTGGAGAACAGCCTGCATGGATGACTTCTAGGCAGGATGGCTTTCTGGAGGGTGAAATAACTCTGATTTGGGAAACCATGGGGCTGACAGGAAGCAAGGGAGAGTTGCAGCAGCACAGAGGGAACATCCGTAGCAGTGCCAGCAGCAGCTCTCCAGGGCTGTGTGGCTCGTGCCCAAGCCCAGCTCCAATTGCAGAACCAGCCTTCTGTCAGGAAGAGATGGTGTGAGTCAGGGATTTTGGCGAAGCAGCGTCTTCCTGAGGCTGGAGGAGGACTCTGTGCTGAGAACATGGAGCCTTGAGAACCATGGCTACCTCTGAGCCCAGGAACTCAGCACAGGCTGGGGAAACCCAGGAGGGAGGGAGCTGGGAGGCTGAGAGTGGTCAGAGCACCCACGGGTACTTTAAATTTCACCCCTGCCCTATTTCCCCTCGAGTGACCCAGCGCTGGTAGAGGGCGACCATAGAATTATAGAATTGCTGAATGGTTGGGGTTTGAAGAGACCTTAAAAGTCATCCAGTTCCAACATCTCATCCCCACAGGTGGAGACGCCTTCCACTAGACCAGGTTGCTCCAAGCCCCGTCCAAACTGCCCTGAAACACTTCCAGGGAGGGGGCATCCATATCTCCTCTTGGCAATCTGTGCCAGGGCCTCACCATCTTCACAGGGAAGAATTATTTCCCCAAATCCAGTCTAACCCTGCTCTCTGTCAGTGTAAAGCCATTCTGCCTTGTCCTATCACCTAGCCCTGTCCTTGTCCAAAGTCCCTTTCCAGCTCTCTTGGAGACCCTTTAGGTACTGAAAAGCCACAATAAGGCTCCCCTGGAGTCTTCTCTTCCTCAGACTGAATAATCCCCACAATTTCCTTATAGGAGAGGGATTCCATCCCTTCAACTAACTTTGTAGCCTCTTCTGGACTTGAGATGGCCACAGTGACAATGCAACAGCTCAGAACACGATAGTGTCACAGGATAGCATCATGGCATCAGAACCCATTGGCACAGAGCACCAGGTTCTTTTACCTGGTGAAAAAAAATCCCAAATGTGACAAAATATATGGAAAACCCCTCTTGTAAGAGGTACTGATGTATCATCTGCAACCTCAGACATCCAGTGCTGGGGGTGACACCTCACTGCACACCCGTGGGTGCAGCTGGGTGCCTCCATGGTGAAGAAGGGAGGTGGGAGGAGGAGGGCAAGGGAAGAGCATGGAGCAAGTGCAGAGTGCAGGAATCCACACAAAGGAGAGCCCCAGATCTGTGCCCTCAAGGCAGGTGTGGGAACAGAGGGATCCTGCCTCCTGTCTTCATCTCTGGCTGCTGCCTCGCTCGCAGGTTGTGAGGAGAAGAGCAGGGAAGGGAGCACAGGAGCTGTCAGAGGTTGTTAGTGCTGTGACACCTCTTAATAAGGCCCATCTGTCTGGAAGGCAGCAGATCCGGCAGGATTTCTGCAGACCTGATGGGGAGTGCTGCTGCCAAGGTTTTACAATCAGCACTAATAAACACGCTGGGGCAGCATTTGGCACCACGAGCTCCAAGAGCCCAGCACGAGAGTGAGAAAATCGGGATTGCAACAAAAAACCTCAACACAGCACAGAGCTCCTGGGAAACTCCTAGCATCTTTTGGGATGTTTTGATCCAGCTTCTGGGGATGTACCTGGTTCCCACAGACAGCCCTCTCACCTGGGAATGTGCACATGGATCCTGCATCCTTAATCAAAAGACTGAACAGGTTTTCCAGCAGCCTTTATCCAAACGTCCATCCTGTCTTGTCCTTGTCCCAAGAGACACAGGCAGCTGCATGAAGCAATAACTGTGAGAAGGAGATCCCTGTCTGTGGGAAGAAGGATTGTGGGGAGACTGTGGGGATAAAATCTGCTGTGACAAACCCTCTGTGTCATCTCAGGGCAGCACGTGTCACCGGGCAGAGGGCACTCCTAGCGCAGGAGGGCACCACACAGAGGAGCAGCTGGGCCTGTAGGTGTGGAATAGCAGCAGAAAAAGCCCATGTGATTTGGGAAATGCCACATTCAGGCATGATGAAAGGGTAGAGCTGAGTCAAGTGGCTATCGATGAATCACAGGCTGTAGGGAACACGCCGGTGGGTGTTGAAAAGGCTCTGTAAAGCTTGGCTCAGCTGCAGCAGACATTTGGGCGTGCAGGAACGTGCTCCGCTGCCTCTTCCCAGGATTTTCCCACCAGGGCTGGGGATACCTTGTGGGATCAAGGGGAACCAAACACCACAGTGTCCATGGGGATCCCTGAAGCAGGGGAAGGGACCTGTAGATGGGTGCCCTGGGATGGAGCATGGTGTCCCAGCACGGCATGTTGGTGTGAACTGAGCTTTGCCATGACTGGCCTGCCCAGGAAATGTTTGGTGCCACCCCCAGCTCCTGGGCCCTGCAGAGCTCCCTCAGATGATTTGGCTTCTCTTGAGTGAGCAAAATTAAACTAATTTCACTAGAAATCCTACAATGTTGAGCAGTGTGGAGCACCATGCTGCAGGGACAGTGAGTCTCCTCTCTGCTGGGGATGGGGGGTCCCCAAATCAAAGGTGCTGATCCTGTGCATCCCCACAGGCCCTTCCCCTTTGTGTTATTCCCACAGGTGGTCCAGCCTGGTGTCCCCACTGAGGCTCCCCTTCCCCAGGGTCGTGGTGCTGGGTTGCAGCTCTGTCCCCAGCCTGCCCCAGTGTCTGTGAGGGCTGGCTGGAGAGCTCCTCACTGCCAGAGACAAGAATCGCTGTAAGTGTACACTTCCTTAAATCCCTTCAACTCCTGAATTAAAATACGGATGTGGGATTTAACTTGGAAGGATTTTGAAGGAGATATTTTTGTTATACATCATCACGCGTGTCACGAGCCTCAAATATTTGGAAGGGCTGTATAAATAACTGTGTGATCACCTTTTCTCATCTGGCTTCTGCCTCTCCCTGTCCCACAGCTGCCACGGAGCAGGGAAATGTGAGTGGCACTCGGAATCTGCAAGTTTACTCTCAGTTACTTTCATGAGAGGTTTCTCGAGTTTTCATGAGAGGTGCTGTCACAAGGCTTGTTTCATCTGAAAGGGAGGAGAGGAGAGGAGAGAGGAGCACGACCAGGGTTCATGAGGATGCTGCTTCCCAGAATGTCTGTCAAACACCTGCAAGTGTCAGGACAAAATTGTTGACACTGAAATACCATCTGGGACAAAACACACACCATGCACTGGGCAACATTTGTGTCAATCCCAGAAGTCTTGGCACGTGAAATCTCAGAATAATGGATAGGAATTTTTATTACATTTTCAGTGCAGAGAGAGGCAAAATAAGCCAGAAGCTGTTTCCCACCTTGACAGCTGAACCAGCCAGGGAGACCTGAGGATGTGACCTGGCATGTCCCACATCTTCATGCCCATCACCCCAGACCAGCAGCCAGTAGAAATGCCCCAAGGCCTGCACCCCAAAAATGCCCTCCTGGCCCTGGGGCCTGGGGTGGAGGGCACCCTGAGTGATTTTTTTCCAAAAAGATGCTGCTATTAAAAGACTTTCTGGGTCTACAATGCAGAGCAGATCCTCAGCCAGACAGCTTATCTTGGGTTCAGCTGAAACCCCTCCATGCCAGGCTGCTGCTGCCGCAGTCACCCGGAGAAGAGAAACGTTTGCCATATGCTGAGGGATTACTGTATAAAACTGAGATGCTTGGCTGCATGCCAAGGCACAGGGTTTCCAAATAGAGTCTGAATCCTGGACAGAAAAGTTCCAACTAAATATAGACATGACAGCCTCAGAGTCGACTTTTTTTTTTTTTTTTTTTTTTTCTTTTTTTTTTTTTTCTTTTGGTTTGAGTTCACTTAAAATAGCATCTTGAGGGTTTTTTTGTGCCCTGCTGAGGGGGCAGGTAGAGGCATGTTTACAAACACAGTTACAAACCCAAGGACACGGTGGGATGGGAACATCACCCTTCCTCCTGCACATCCTTGAATGGTCCTGAGGGTGGAGCAGATGTGGGTGCAGAGCACTCAGGCTGTCTCCAGTCCTTGGGCAGGAACCAGGAGAGGTGTCCTCTTCATCACACCCTGCCCAGAAAGGTCTGACAGCCTAAAAAACATTGCAGGGAGCCAAAAAATGTGGGGCCTGTGATGACATGGGACATGACAAGTGGGTGGCACCTGTGGAAACTCACTGACACACAGCTCAGCAAGGAGAAGCTTTGCTGGCTGGTTTCAGAAGAGCCAGTCCTGCTGCTGGGAGTCAGCAGGGATGGAAAGCTGAGAAAAACTCAGCAAGGAGATGGTGCTTTCACTTGGAAAAGGCGGTGTGGATTTTCTGAGCTGCCAGCCCTGCTCACACCTCTTGGAGATGTGGGCTGGATTACTCAGCCATAGAACTACTGGCAAGTGAAGCAAAAAAATTGAAGTCCAGCACCAGCATGGAGCAAGGGATCTCAGTGGCTTTGGGATGCAGCTGCTCCAGGTGCAGTAAGTGAAATACTTTTGCAAAAGTCTGTAGAAAAAGCAACAAAGCCTAAATATCTGGGATGGGAAAGCAGGTGTTGGATGTGCTCCTCACACCCAGCATGGAGTGCTGGGAAAAAGTGTTGGAGAAGGACTGGAGAGAGCTCAGCTTCATGAGCTGGCCACGTGTGCTTGAGGCAGTGGGAAGCTCTTTAAAGGGTTGGAGGAGAAAACTCCCAGAAAGCTGTAAGTCATTGGCTGTCTACCATGACATATATATAAAATATAACATGAGAAAATATTGTTAATGGGCTTGATGACAGAAAGCAGGTGAGACAAGCCCTTGCATGCATGTTGGCTTGCACAGTATCTGCCAAGGGTTGCCCAACACCTTTGCATTCCAAGCAGGAATTTATTTAAGTGTCCACAGCTCCCAGGACAGCTGATAGGGATAAAAATGAAGCAGATGTCTGAGACATCTGCCCTTAAAAAATATAGGTTGTCTTAGTATCAAATAATCAGTTGCCCAAAAGGGAAAAAAAAAGATTTAAACTAATATAAAAAGACAGGAAAGTGGCTGAGGTGGGATCCCACTCCAGCAGAGGAGCTGCCAGGAGGAAGAAGGGTGGCTCTGTAAAATTCCTGTTACTAAACAATGGTGCTGGGAAGGTCGGTGACACGGGGGAGGTAGGGCTAATAATAACAAATACCGTTAGAGTTATACCTTACATAGAGAAAACTGCACTGGAACTGGCTTTCCAAGAGCTTTTGTTTAATTTATGGGGCTCAGGCTATTTTTAGCTGGCAGATCCTTGGGGTTTTATCTGGGATCGCTGCTCTGAGCCAGCAGCTGGAACATTTTAATTGTTTGCTCTGGATTTAGGGTGGGTTTTTTTTCTCTTTTCTAAAGGGAGAAAGAGGAAAGCAGGTGCTGGGGCCTGACCTTGCTGGTCTCCACATTTCCTTGGCAGCACCTTCTGGAGCGGGGAGAGCAAGTGGGTCTTGGAGCAGCTCTCTGCCTCCTGGGAGACTTTTTGGGGTGGTGCTGGGTGGTCATGAGTTAGAACCCCTATCCTCCAGCCCAGCCAGGATCCTGCACTCATCCCCAGCCCCTGCCAAAGGCCAGCAGCCAGCAGGTGAGAGGGTGGCAGGGGGACACCGTGTCTCCCCATCCTCTGGTTGCTATGCAGGTCTAAAAATAGCCTGGGCAGTGCAACAAGGAGGGAGCATCCCCTTCTTCCAGGAAAGCCAGGAGCACTCCAGGCCTGCGTGCAGCGGTGCTTTATTTGTCAGGAAAGCCCTTTGGTATCTGCCTGGAGCGTGGATGTGAGAGGAGCCATCTGCTCGGGGACAGGAGGTGTTTACACCAGCCCGGGCACAGACGCCCTCTGCGGAGCCTCGTCCCTGCTGGCACCCGCCCTGCTCAGAGCTTGGCCCCGGTGATGAAGGCAGACGTCTCTGTTTATGAAAACACCGGCTCCTCCACTCTGGGAGCTCCCGGGGCAGCTCACAAATCCATCCTGGCTGGTGGCTGCTGAGAGCTGGCATGGTGGGTGACAGCGGGACTGCCACGTGCTGGGCTGGTGTCCCTGCCGTGCAGGGCACCGGGAATGCTGGCAGCCTCTCCAGAGCTGTGCCCTAGGGCTGGGCACAGCCAGAGCACCCTGGGTGGGCAGGGCTGGAGGAGCTGCTAGGCTGCACCCATGGCAGAACCACTGGCCCTGTAGGGCACACCACAGCACCAGAGGGTGTTTTGGGGTTACCTGCTCCACTGCCTATGCTCAGGGCTGCTGCAGACACCTCTTCCTGTGCTCCTGTGAAGGTGTTGGTGAGTTGATGAGACAGAAAGGAGGAAATTAAAAGCAAAGTGAAACACCTCAGCCTTGAATATGATCCCAGGAGAGGGTGAAGTACTCCGAGACCCCATCTGCCTGCACTGACCCAAGAGGGTGAGGGATTGGCATTAAAGGGAAAACTTTAAAAAGTTTTTCTGAAGAATGGCAAAAACCACAAGTTTTCAACCTTACTTCCTCCCCTTCCTCCCTGCCTTTTTTTTTTTTTTTTTTTTTTTTTTTTTTTTGTCTCCCTACAGAGTAATTCTTTTTCATTTGGATCCTGCTGATACAAATAACCACAGGTTTTGGGCTGAAACATCAGCAATCACCTCTTTCCATTGCTGGTCAGCATGGCAAGCTAATTTTAACCTCCCAAGCTCCCTCCCATCTCCTGGAGGTTGTCCTGTTGCAGCCAGGGAGTGCTAGAAAATAGTGCATCGCCCACTCATCCAGCCTCCTTCAAGGGAAATATTTATATGATGCCAAAGAGAGGGTTTCCATGGCAGTGATGACTCTAGCACCGTCGCCTTGGAAACCACTTGAGGCCATCTTGAAGGGTTTGAAAATCCCCTTCAGAGACAAATAAGGAGAGGGAGAGGAAAGGCCACAGGGATCAGAGTGGAATTCTGGTCTCCCCTGACTTTCCTGTCAGCTCCTTGCCTGCCCCCGCTGCCTGGCTCCCCGCCCATGCCACTGGCATGATTTGTAGTCCAGGTGTCACTTCAGGGATAGACCCAGGACAAAGGAATGAAGTGCTTTGCAAACAGAAATGGCTCATTTGGTGTTTCCTCCCGCTTCCCAAAGCATCCGGCAGTGACTCTGGTGTCAGGGCACTGCTCAGCCCCAGAGGGGGCTTCAGGGAGACTCCCCTGCCAGCAAACACACTAGTGATACTAGTGCCTGCCCAGCTTCAAGCACCAGCTGCTTTTGGAGCAGCAAACGCACAGGTCCCATGTCTCTGACAGCCCAAGTCCCCATCACACGTGAAGAGCCTCGTGTTTCTTCTGAGGAGCTGCCAAAATGTGAACCACAGGCAGGAGACGGCTGCTGGCAGCAGAGCGCTCGCCTGTGGCGGAGGGAGGAACCTCTGTGTCACAGGCAGCCCAGGCTCAGCCCCCGCATCCCGTGCTTCAGCTCCCGCATCCCGTGCTTCAGCTCCCGCATCCCGTGCTTCAGCCGACCGAGCGCCTTTTGCCACTTATGCTCCCAGCCTGCAGGAGCTCTGTCAGCGGCAGCCAGTCCATCTGGCTCTCAAGGACACCAAGAACACGGCAGGGAGAGCAAAGCAATCTGAGCAGATGGATGGTGAGCTCCACGATGCAGCTGGCGGCGGCAGGGGTGGCCAGTGTCGCTGTTTGTTCAAGATAGAGGATTGCTTTCTTTGGGGTTTTGCTGAAAAATATTAGTTATCCTCTTCATTTTGATTAGGCAAATCTAAAAGATTTTCTTCTTGCTCCCGGAGCTGCCTCCATGCCGAGGTGTCAGTGGCTCTCCAAGCCAGAGCTCTTCCCTGGCACCCACACTTTGCTCTGCAGGGCTGCCTCCCACCCCCAGCTATGGGTACCTTCACACCACCCCTCACCTGCCACCTGCCCTCCAAAACCCAGCCAGCTTCCCCACAAACACCGTGCAGTGCTTAGTTCCTCAGCCTAAACCCAAGGGAAGGTCTGGCCACAGTGCCAGTACCAGGGTAACTCACATCTCTGCATCCCACTGCCTGTGCCAGGCTGCCGGCTCCTGCCTGCACCTCGAGGGGGCATCCAGGGGAGCGCCCCGCTCACTCCTGACCTACAGCACGTGAAAATCCTCGTTTATATTGATGCAGCTTCTCGTGTCTTGAATGTTGAAACCGTGGGTATGAGGCCAGGGGTGTTTGGCTTTGCCCAGGAGGGAGCTCCTAACACATTGTGTGTCACAAAACTCATGCCTGGCCAGTGCTGACCCAGGTGCCAGGTTGGGATGCAAAGCTTGGAATTACAAAGTGTAAATATTTATTCATGGGCATGAGATGTCCCAGCCAAATCAGGGCACCCAGGTGGGGTTTTTTATGAAGTTCTTATGTCCATCACATGCTCGGGTACAGCACAAATTGACTGAGCACTGACACCCACACTAACAGATCTCAAATCACAGTAAAACTTGGCAAAGCCGCTGTGTTCCTGCTCGTCCATGGATCCAGGTGTCCTTGAGTCCCTCTGGCTGCAGTGACTGAGCTGTGACACCAGACAAGGCTGGGAGGGTCTCAGAGCCTGGGATGCTGCAGTACCTTGGTCATCCCAGGGATAAAGCCGTTCTTTATCCCTCGGGGACTGCTCTGAGCCCCCAAAAGCAAAATCCTCTGGGCTGGGCTGTTTGTTTTACTTCAGCACGAACAATACCAAAGTCTTCAATAAAACTCCACTACCCCATCACATCGCGGTGTGTCATGAGAACAAATATTTATTTTACCATTAACGTGCTTCCGTGCTGTAAAGATTGATGAACCGGTGCGCGAAGGGATGCGGGACCCTTTGGGGTGGGTTTGTGCAGGGGCAGGCGGTGACTCTCTCGGGAAGATTAACCCGGGAGCTTGTGGAAAGGCCGCTTCTCTCTCCCTCCTCCTGCTCCCGTGGGGGTCTGGCCCCCTCCTGCGGGCGGCCGCGGGGCCGGCGGGCCGGTGCCGCCCCCGGCGCGTCCCGGCCCCGCTCCGCCATGGCCCCGGCGCTCCGGCTCTGCGCCCTGGCCCTGGCCCTGGCCCTGCTGCCCGCCGCCGTCGCCGCGCAGGAGGTGGCCGGAGGTAAGCGGTGTCCGCGGCCCCGCCGTGGGTGAGCGGCGCTCCTCGCACAGCGCCCCAAAATCCCGGCGGGTCAGTTACTTTGGACCCCGTTTCTGTGGGGTGTCCGGTGCGGGAAGCAGGCCGGCACCCACGGGTGCGGGTGGCCACTGCTCAGGGAGCTGTGGGCACTCCGAGTGGGCAGTGAGGGCTGGCAGGGAAGGCCGTGTCCCTCCCTGGCAGTTCCGCAGGTGGGATCCCGTGCTGCCTGCTGTGTCCCTTCGAGGTCGGGAAAGTTGAGTAGGTGCTGGAAGTGGAGTTTTGCTCACCTCTTTTCCGGCTTCCATTGCTATGGAACTTCCATGCCCAGGGGAGCTGTGGCTGCCCCATCCCTGGAAGTGTCCAAGGCTGGCTTGGATGGGGCTTGGAGCAACCTGGGCTAGTGGAAGGTGTCCCTGCCCATGGTGGGGAGAGTGGAACTCGATGAGCTTAAAGCCCTTCCTGCCCAAACCATTCTATGATTCCATGCTTTAGTGATGATAACAGCTCAGGTGAGAGAGCTGCTTACCTTCCCTGACCAGGGGGCAGTCACTGGGCAGCCAGGCTCCTGCTGATGGCCCTGTGGAGGGTGGGGAGAATGGCTGGGGCAGCCCCAGACTTGGAAGAAGACGGGTGTTGTTGGATATGGATGGGTGTCCAGCTGCTCCTCCTTAGTGTCTGGGGGATGGAGCAGAGCCCCCAGAGGTCTGCACCAGGTGGAGAAGAAGAAGCTGTAGCAAAGGGTGGGGACAACTGCCTTCAGAGTGTCCTAAGAAGTCTGCCCCCTTTTCCAAGCCAGGAGCTGTTCTCCATTCACTTCCCTCCTCCTGTAGCCAGCTGTCAAATCATTACCCAGGTGGCTTCTAGCACAGCAAGAGCTGCTGTCCTGTCTCTGTCCCTGAGGAGTGCAGTGCTTCCTGTGCCATGCCTTGTGAGCTGTCTGGTCACCTGAGATGGGACATTTGGACAAACCAAATCCTGAAGGGCTGTGGTGTCCTCGAAGCAGCCCATTCCCAAATAGCTCTAGGTGGGTGGCTTTGACTTAATAACTTGGAGGATGATCCCCAGCTAGGGATGCCAGGAGAGGGGATATCCTGGGGGAAAGCAAAGGCAGTTAAAACCACATGTTCTACTTTTGCCAACCACTGGCCTGCTGTGGTGTGGGAGGGTGTTTTGTGACTCCTGGTAAAGAACAGTCCTGGAGCAGCAGAGGCAACGCTGTGCTTTTCCAGCCTCAGCTGAAGAAATGGGGAAGATACAGCTTCAGAGTGTTTAAAATCTGCAATCTCAGCCTCTCTGGTGTGTAAACACCCTTATCTGAGCTATGTTAATCAATTGCCCAGTTGTTTGGAAGGCTATACAGGGCATGTGACTGCTGACAGTGGGTCATAGCTGAGGGTTCCTGCCAGCTGGAGGGAGAAAATCCAGCTTTGCTGATTGTGAGAGTGGAAAACAAGCACCTCTGGGATTGATTTTTTCCTGATTACGACACTGCAAAGCAATGATCCTTCATCCAGCAGTGAGTGGTCAGGCAAATTGATTTGAGTTTTCCTTTTAAACCACTGTCAAACAGGCTGCTGCTTAGACTCTTAAGTCATTTAAGTTTTAAATGGCTCATTCTTGAGGGCTTGGCAAACCACCCTTCCTGCAGATCTGGGGAAGCACACCAATGAATTGCAGGTGAATATCCTGTGGAAAGACATTTTCTAGGAGCACTGCTGGGAGCTGTAGCTCAGCTCAGAGTGAGGGCTGGACTGGACCAGCTTGTTCTGTGTTCAGGTTCAGACCTTATCCATTCTCCTGCCCAGCTGGATGCATCCTGTGGGGATGCCTTCATCCATGATGGCTCTGGTCCTGAGAGCCACCTGTGTCTGTAGAACTGGGGTCTTCCTCTGCCAAATAGGGGTGGAAACGGGTTCTGAACGTCAGCACAGATTTTAGCTGCAGTGCTGCTCCATTGCCTGGACTGTGTCCTGCTGAAGGAAGTTTTGGATGAACTGGCTGGGGTAGGGTACAACCCTCGTGTGCAGCAGGAGGCTTCCTGCAGGATCTGTGGCTCTGTGTGTCCCTGTGTGCTTCTCTGCTTCTCCTGGCAGGAACTTCTGTGTCTGGGGCTTGTTTGCTAGAGCTGCTCCCTATCTGGTGCTACAGGACTGTATCACCTACCCACTGCTTGCCCTGATCCTCATAGGGTTCCTCCAGACTGACTCTAGTTGTGTCCCCTGGCTGCCCTACTGCCATAGCAGATTCTCAGGCTTTTAGGGAAATAAAACCCAAGAGAGGAACTCACAGCTTAGGGCTTTGTCAGCAGAGCAAGGCAGAACTTGCCTTGCATTTGGGCCTTCCACTGTGACATGGAGCACATGCTGAAGCTGGTGGCTCTTGCAGCAGCAGCATGCACTGCTGCTGGCCCAGTGGTGGGTAGGAGAATGCTTGGAGGAGCCCAGAGTTTTAAACCACTGAAGCTCTTCAAAGTCCTGAGGTGTCTTTTTTCCTTCCTGCAGATTGTCATCAGTATACAAACAGGAGCTGTGAAGAATGCCTGAAAAATGTCACTGTGAGTAGCAGCAGTGAGACTCCCAGCCTCTCACCAAGCCTGAAAAAGTTTCCTTCCTGGAAGCAGGGCTGGTCCCCTGCCCTTGTCCCAGACATGCTGCAAATTCCACCCACCTATGAGGGTGAGAGGGCAATCCCTCTCTGGTGCTCTGGATGGAGGTTGCTAGAAACTGGGTGGGTTTTGTTGTGTGTTTTTTGATTGGAGTGATGGAATTGCTGAGCTGCTTCCTGATGGATGGACAATGTGCTTGGAGAAGGGGCTGAGTGGGCTGGGCTGGCTGGTCAAGTTCCCCTCCAGCAGCTGGGCTGTGGCACTGGGTGGATGCAGGATGTGTACTGGTGTCCTGCCAGTCCCTGCTGCCTTATCACAGATATCAGCAAACTTGAACTTGAGTCAGATTTTGCAGCTGATGTAGCCAGAACCAGTTTGACCAAACCCTACTGAATGCTGGGGTTGGGGGTTGGAGCTACCAGGAGAGGAGCATGCAAAGCTCTGCAGATGGTCTGTAATGGCTGGGCACATGCACACCTCTCCTGCTTATCAGCTTTGTGTGTGTAGAGTGCTCTCAAAGGCTTTCTTCTTATCCCAAAAATAAATGTAAAGGATTTGTGTTATTAATGGTGGGATTCTTAAGGCTGTGGTGGGCAGGGCCAGTAGCTGGCTCAATGATCCTTATGAGTCCCTTCCAGCTCAGGATAGTCTACGATTCTAAGCCAGGAGAAGGATTCTCAGCATCTTTACTTGCTCTAGAACTCTGCACTCCCCTCTCCTGCCTCTCCTGGTGTGGTCTGTGCTGACACAGCTCTTACTCCTGAGCACGCTGTTGCTGCTGGGTGATATCTCGTGAGCCAGCAGAGATGGCCCTGTGCTGTGGCTGCCAAGCAAAGCGAGGGTCACTGTCAGTGCAGCAGTAACGCTGTGCTGCCTGCTTCCTGTGTCCTAGTGCCTGTGGTGTGCCAGCAGCAGGAGGTGCGTGGAGTACCCTGTCCGAAGAATCCTGCCCCCGGCCGACCTGTGTGAGCTGCGCTCCGCGCGCTGGGGAGTCTGCTGGGGTAAGTGCCAGCCTGGGTGGTGGCTGTGAGAGTGCTTGCTGCTGTGGGAGGTTCCCCTGCCTCCCGTCTCTCTGCCAATGTAGCAATGACAGGCTGAAGGCAGTCAAGGTTCTGCAAACTTCCTGAAGCGTGGGCGGGGAAGCAGAGTATGAGCAGTTCCCTGCCTTCTGGCAAGTAGGACCTGTGAGGATTTAGCTACTCCAAAATACATCCCTTATGCTTTGGTGTGATGGAGGCTCCAGACATGGCTAGCGCCTGGGAACAGGAGTGGAAGGTTCTCTGTGGGCCTGTGCAGCCCTCCTGGTGTCTGAATCCCAGAAGATCTCTCCTCTGCAGCTGGCAGGTCACTCCGTGCACTGCTTCTGGTTCTTCACATGGCTGCTGTCCCAGGTGGGCTCCTGGAACCAGAGGTGTGGTGACTTCTCTGGAAACCTGTGTGTGCTTCTAGTGCTGAGTGTACCATGGTCCTGCTCAGCTCTTACCCACCTGAGAAAAATCCTCTTCTAAAACTACCCTTGCACGTGCAGGTCTCCTCTGGGAGCTTTTTCTGGTGGGCAGCTGCCTCTCCTCCCTGCTGCTCTGTTTTCTTGAAGGATTTCTGGAGAGATTGGTGCCTTGTTTAGACCAAGCTTAGTGCATGTTCATGCTCAGACAGGAGCCAGCTTTTGGGGGCTGGAGAAGGGAGGAAGCAAGCTGGGACCTGGTTGCACTCACCCACCCCCTTGATGAGGAGCCTGGAGCTGAATTGCTGTTGCCTGTTAGCTTTTGTGTGCTTGAGGCTGGGCTCTCTTGTCTGCCCACAAGAGTTCATGTCTGCTCTTATGCTTGTGGAGGAAGAATCTCCTCTTTGTGAGCCCTGTGGTATGCTTTTCTGAAACTTCTGTAAGACCTTGAAATGCTAGTTTTGATGTGAGTAGCTTCACAAAAGGTTTCATTATAGAAGATCACATTCCTTAGCTTGCAAAACTTGCTATAGAGAAGATTAGTCCTGTGGGAGATTAGCTCTTATGTGATTTTGCATTTTTGGTGTGTGTGACTTAGCCTCTGTCATCAGCTGGAGGAGTGCCTGGTGCTCTGCCTCAGACATCTCTGTGTGGGAAGGAGGGAGCTGAACCCCAGGCTCATCCTGAAACCCCAAAAGGGTTTCAGAAGCACTGATGCTGCTGGAGTCAGCTCAGGCTGGAGTACCTAAAAGAGGAACTCTTTAGAACAGATAAAAGGAAGAAGTTTCTTGCAATAAGGATGATGAGGCAGAGAGAGTCCAAAGAGGTGCCCAGAGAGGTGGTGAATGCCCCATCCCTGGAAACATGCAAGGTCAGATTGGATAGAACTGTGAGCAGCTGGTCTAGTGAAAGATGTCCCTGCCTGTGACAGGGAGTTGGACTAAATGACCTTCAAAAGTGCTCTGAGCAGGTTCAGGTGCACTGAGATTTCTGTAGCCTGGCTGTTGTGTGCAAAGTGGCTCCTAAACAAATATTTCCACAGGCACAATTCTCTGAACAGCCTGAACCACACTTGGAAGAAACTCCTCTTTGTTGTTGCCTGAAATCCTTGGCATGTAGATGTGTCAGTTTTGGCTGGTGTCTCTGCTGCCATTACTGCAGGAGCTGAGTAGGATGAGCAGGGACCAGGGCTCACGGCTGCTGCCTCACCATGTTCCAGCAGGCTTTGTTCTGTGTGTGGGCAAGCAGAGCCCCCCAGCCCTGGGGAGACATGGCAGTCAGGTGCAGGAAGCAGGACCTGGCCCTCACCTGCCTGAGCAGCACTGCTGGCCCCAACCTGGCAGATTTTTTTTTCAGTTTATCTCTTGCCCAAGGACTTCAGATGCTGCTAAGTGCTCATCTCATCAGAGATGACTTCTGAGGCTGGCTCCCATGGACAGTAATTCCTCCCTGTCGAGGAGAAGAGATCGTTCCTTAGCCCTGAAGCCTTCGGTTGCTGGGTTTTTTTCCCTTGATGGTTACTTTTTACCTGGATTAGTGATTAAGATATCGTTGCTCCTGTTTCTGCCAGAGGAGTTTGACCTGAGTGTGTTTCTCCTTGCCAGTAACTGAGCATTCCTGTTAGCAGGGACATGTGCTCAGCTGTATTTATTTGTGGGTACCAACACTTGCTATGTCTGCATAGGTATATCTACATTGTTATCCACAGCTAACAATGTCCATTTGCTTTCCCAGGTGGTTTCACATCTCCAGCCAGTGACTGAAGCTGCTGGTGACAGTAGCTGTATGTTCATAAACAAGATAAGAGAAAGTGGCTGTAGGATAAGAGGAAATGGCCTCAAATTGCACCAGAGGAGGTTTAGGTTGGATAGTAAGAAAAAGATTCTTCACTCAGAGGGTGGTCAGACAGTGGAACAGGCTGCCCAGGGCAGTGGTAGACTCACCATCCCTGGAAGCATTCAAAAAACACAGAGCTGTTGCATCTGGGGACATGGTTTACTGGAAGACCTGGCAGTGCTGGGGTAACAGTTGGACTTGATGGTCCTTGAGTGCTTTCCCAACATTAATGATCCTGTGATCCTATATTGTAATTCCAGGCAGCTGTGTCTGTATTGCTAAACACGTTTTTGTCAAATCCTTCAGTGAACTTTGAAGCCCTGATCATTGCAATGTCTGTGGTGGGAGGAACACTTCTGATCATGTTGGGGGTCTGCTGCTGCTGCTGCTGTTGTAAGAAAAAGAGCAAAAAGTAAGTATGGGGGGGTGCCCTGATTGTGGAGCAGCTCAGATGCAGCCATGTGCTGCTGCAGAACTGAGCGCTGAGTGCACTAAGGGGTTTTTCTGTCTACCAGGCCAGACAAGGATGACGAGAGAGCAGCCAGGGAGCGGGAGAAGCGGCGGGTGCGGCAGGAGGAGAGGTGAGTTTGGATCACAGGCCCTGAGGCTGCAAAATGATTTGGCTGCTGTCTGTGCCATCAAATGTGATGCCAGGAGGCACATGGGGCTCAACACATGCAGTCAGCGGCTGCTTCAGCCCTAGCTCACACACAAGCCTCATTAGGAGTGTCATGCCGGGGTGACTCGTGGATGTAGCATCACAAGTATTGTGTATGCAGCTCCCCGAGGGCTGCTGATGTGTGGGCTCTGGTGGTCCCCAGAGCCTCCCTGAAGTGGCAGGCTGAGCAAACCTGCCAGCCTGGAGCTCCCTTGTTTGGGAATAAGCAAGGAGCTCTGGCTCTTCTTGTTCCCTTTTGTATCCCCAGTTACTGACTCATGGCTTTTTTGTTTGCCTCTTGCAGGAGAGCAGAGATGAAATCACGGCATGATGAAATCCGAAGAAAATACGGTACAGTGCTGACATGAGTGATTCAAACTAAGCCTTAGATGAAGCAGTTTCTGTAAGTGTGCTCCTTGCCATGGTTACAGCTGTAGATGAGACCTGGCCAGCAGGGAAAACATGGTCCCTGCTTCTCTTGGCTCAGAGTAAGTGTAGAGATGCTGGGGTCATGGTATGTGAGCCCATGCAAGGGCTATTTTTCCTGGGCAGGGAAAAGGAAGTGTATGATGTTCCCCAGAATGTGTCCTCCAAGCTTACCATGTGGGAGAAGCTGATGGCGCTTGACTAGAAGGTAGAAGCAGAAGCTGGCAGGCACAGCACCATTATAATCCTGTACCCTTCAGACACAGCCCTCCAGTAGTCCTGTGGTGGGCCAGCAGACTGGGGTGTGGGGCCAGGTAGGGATCAGAATGCCCACAGCTGCAGGAGCACAGAGCAGGCACCAATCCCACCCCAATCCCTCTGGTCCTCTGTGCCAGCAGTGGTGTCTCAGTCCCCTGAGGATGGGAGTGCACAGCCTCCCTCCTGGGGCTGAACTGTCCCTCAGGTGAGTCCCACGGACCTGGCCAGATCTGGACCTACCTGAGGGGAACATCAACTTGGGAGTTGCTCTGTGCAGGGGAGGGTCCCTCCAGCCTGCCCACTGGAGCTGCTCGGGGCTCTGCCAGTGGAGCTGGCTGTGGAGCACTTGGGCTCATGCATGCTGCACTTGGTGGTCTCTGGCTTTGGGGGGGCTGTAGGGAAAACTAGAGACCTTTCCTCTGCCTGCAGCTGCTGCCCACTGCAGGTCCAGGTTAGGCAGGAGATTCCCGGGCCTCTGGATGGGCTGGCTCCTTTAGGAAAGAAAGAGCAGGCAGAGCTGTGTCTGAGGAGCTCTTGGTATGGGAAGCATCTGCCTGTATAAGAGCTGTGCTCTGGGCCTGTCTTGCCATGTCAGGGCTGTCTTGCTGCAGCCTGACCCCAGAGTTTGCAATCTTGTCCTTTGTGGCTCTTCTTCAAAAGTGTTGAGCTGGGAAGGCATCAAACAGCATGGCACATGGCTTGTTGCTAGCCCAAAAGTCAGCCCCATACCCTGCCTTTGCTGTTTCCCAGTCTTGATGCAGGAGGAGGGAAGCAAGTCTAAGAACAGTTTTAATTGAATTTGGGTCTGGGCTCTTTGCTTGTAATCCAGTCTGACAGAAAGATTGTGTAGAGGGAGAGCTCTGGAAGATTAGTCAGGCTGCTTTACCTGGACTGTACATGGACTGCCTGGGAGAGGAGTTTGCCATCAGGTCAAGCTTCTCAGTGGATGTCTCCTCTTGTGCAGAAGGGGAGAGTGAAACAGTGCTGAGTGTGGGCACTGCTCAAGTAAGAGCCGGGAGAACTGCAGCTGGAGGCTTGAGGATGCTTAAATGACAGAGTTGTTTCCCAGGACTGGTTTTCTTGCTGGCTGTGACCACTGTGGGAGCTGCTGTCTGAACAAATCTCTTCTCTCTCTAGGTCTGTTCAAGGAAGAGAACCCTTATGCAAAATTTGAGAATTAGCATCTCCAGACACACCCACCCATCCTGGTGAACAGTGCCTTCTGCAGAGCCAAAAGTCTCCAGGCTTCCCCCCACCACCATGGTGCCACTTCAACTGCCACAGAAGATGACCCAAATCCTTGGTGACACCATTGTCCCCACTCCAGGTGCTTGGTCTGGCCAGACTTTGCTCTTGCCCTGCTGGTGCAAGAAACTGTGGTGACAATACTGGAGGATGGAGCATTTCTTCTCACTCACCCCTGGGTGGTTGTGGTGTCCAAAGCAATGCACATAACAGTCCTTGTCCCAGCCAAGGGCAAAAGCAGTGTCACACATCTCCCTCACTCCTGCCTCACCAAGAACACTTCATGCACACAGAGCTAGCCTCTTCTGCTCTTCTCCCCCCTTTTTTTTTTTCCTTTTAGTATATGCAAAAGCCAGCAAGAGTTTCCTGACATAAGGGTTAGCAGGAGGCTTTGGCTGTCACTCCAGGTGCATGCACTTATCCCAGCACATTAGCAGTCCTCTCAAAGAGCACAAGTTTCTGGTGATCTGGTGCTTCCAGGAGGAAGGTCTTCTGTGCACCTTCTCACTTGCAACTAATCTGGGGAAATGCCCCAACTCTCCTACCTCTCTGTGCCTTTCTAGAAAGGTGGTCTTGGGCTCAATGGCCACATCTGTTAGCAATACTGTAAGTTTCAAGTGCATTTACAATATGCTGACTGTATATTAAACTGATTCAATTACTGTTCTGGTCTGAAAGAGTTCAATTCTCCTTCCACAGCAGGCACAGGTTGGGAGTCGTGGCTGATGGAGTTGTCACTGCTATGTGGCTCTGACTCATTGGGGGTAGCTGGGGGAGGCAGAAGCAAGGGACGGAGCCCGAGAACGACCCGAACTTAGGAAGAGTCTGTTCCCAGAGATGTTCAGGTGTTAGGAAGAGCTTGGGATGGAAGTAAGGCTGCTCCCCAAGGAAGGAGCTGGCTCTTCTGGCAAGAGTTGGGCCTTTTGTCCCCTGGCATCTCTAGGAGAGAGCTCCTGTGTACGTGGGGTGGCCTGGGGGCTCAGACTGCAGCCCGAGCAGTGTAAGGGGCTGGGGTGGGAAGGGGGATGGAGCTGCCTGCTCTGGAGCCTGGCCGGGACTGGCCATGCAGCAGCTGCAGCCCCGTGTGCAGGCTGGGCAGGGCCGGGAGAGCCTGGGCTGAGGAAAGCTGCCCGTGGCCTCCTGCAGGGGGAGACTCCCATGGGCTGGGATAAAACTCTCCCTCTGCATGGCCGGGCTTGTGGAGCTCGGCACAGCTGCTCCAGCTGAGCTCGGGGAGCTGCTGCCAGGGCTCCCCAAGGGCAGGACTTGCGGGTGACTTTGAATCCACCGATTGTCACTGGCTACTGCCAGAAGAGGCTCGGGCGGGAGGAACAAAGGGACTGACTCTGCCGAGCTCTCGTGGTGGCTGCTCTCCCACCTTCTCTCCGGGCAGGGGCTGCGCGCTGGTGCTGCCAGGCAGGAGCCGAGGGCGGTGCCGAGAGCGGCGTGTCCGGGTGTGCACGGCAGGGAGGTGATGATTCAAAGAGATCCCGGTTTGGCTGGAATCCCCTTGTGCATGGAGGATGAACTGTGGAGCCCAGTAATCTCTTCCCTTTCACGACTATCCCCACCTTCATGTGCTGGCCCAAAGGGCCCGTGGCGCCTCTACCTACCAAAGGTACAGGGAAAACTGTGGGGGCTTTGTTTGAGAGCCAGCAAGGTCCAGGGACAGCTGGTGCTAAAGCCTTTAGAGCTGCCTTTCCCCTGCTGGGCTGCACCAGGCTCCAGTCCCCCTCCTGCCCTGGAACTGGGACCAGTAAATTCATATTGGGTACCCTGCATGCTCCCACTGGCCCTGCTCCTAGAGCTAAGGAGTGATGTCTCCAAACCTATCAGGGAACCGCAATCAAGTTCCTCTTCCTGAAACCCCACTTGTGACTGGCTCTGTCCTCCTCGGCTGAGCCAGGGCAGCAGAGAGACCTGCTGGGAGCCAGGATGGATGGTGGATGGGATGTGGCCATGCCCTGGGGACAAGCAGAGGCCATGCCATGCTGCCAGGGCAGCACCAAGTATCCCTGGACAGAGGCACTGTGTCCTCTGCTCTCATCCTGAGCTCGTCCTGGGCTCCAGCATCCTCATCCCAGGGGCTGCCTCCCATAGCCTGGGCTGGAGCTACTCCTGCTGTTTCTAATTCCTCCTGTGAAGGTTGCTGTGTGCAGGGATCATGTGGCTGATGCTCTGAAAAGCTGGTGAACCCTTTGGCTTGGCTGGACCATGGTGGGGAAGTGAAGCTGTGCTCTTGGGTGGCCAAGGTATCTGCTCAGGTCTAGGAAGAAGCATCTGCAGTGTAACTGAGAGTGGAGCCCGGCAGCTAAAAAGACATTTCATGAGGATTATCTGATCCTTTGCAAGGCTGCCACGATGGAAAGCTGTCCTGACTGGGATGGGGAAGCAGATAGTGATGGGGACACCACAGCTGAGGAGTGAGACAGTACCCCACCACCTGCAGTGGGTACTAGGAGGATGCACAAGGGAACTTGGAAAGAAGGGGTTAATGAGATGTAACAGGGAGCTTGGCTTTGAGCCGAAGGAGAGTTCTACAGCCCTGCACATAAAGGCCACAAAAAACTGGCACTAGGCCAATTCCAACCATATGATAGGAAAGGTGGGACAAACAGCCAACAGTCTGAGAGGTGAAATCCCAGGGACAGATTGAGCTGTGACCACAGGCTGCCCAGCTGCAGGTGGATAACTGTGCTGGGGTGGCCTGCTGTCACCACAGCCTCTTCCATTCCATTCACAGCAGGGCTATGGTGGCAGCAGCAGCTGGGCCCTGGAAGTGCCTGGTGCTGGAGACTCTCTGCCAAACAATCTCAGCCTCTTTGCAAAGGTCACAAAATGATTCCAAGGGGTGATGTCAGTGTGTAGTGCTACAATGGTATTTTCAGGAAAATACCAGGTATATTTCAGGAGAAGTGGTGGAAGAAGCAAACAATTCAACAGATCCTATGCTGTATTCCAGAGCTGCTGTATTTCAAGGGGGAAATGCTCACTGGGGCTGATAAATGATCAGGCAGACATTTCTCATGAGTTTGGAGAAAGCAGGAGGCTTGGGGGAGGCAGAACTTTGCAAATAAGCTCTGCCCTATGAGGCGGTGATTTTAACTGTTGATACTGGTTTTTAAGTAGAGGGTGTTGTTCAGCAGCATGAAGCTGAGATAGAGGCTGATCATCAGCAGTGTAGCCCAGCATCAGTACTGGGACCGGTCCTCTTCCTTCTTGATAGTGGCCTGAATAATGGGGCCCAGAGCACCCTCAGCAAGTTTGCTGAATTTCCTCCAGTGGGAAGAGCTGCTGAGACACCAGCGGGTGACTCTGCACCCACAAGGACCTCAACAAGCTGGAGAAATGGGCTGATGGAACCTCCTGAAGTTCAACCAAGGGCCGAGCAGAGTGCTCCTGCTGAGGAGGTGCAGCCCCAGCACACGCCATGGAAAGCAGCTCTGCAGAGCAGGTTCTCTGCAGGTCCTGGTGGGTATGACTGGCAGGGAGTGCCTGGAAGGGATCTGGGCAAACACTGAGGTGTGCAGCCCACTGCCAGGTGGGTTTTGTGCCACAGGATCTGTGGATGGGGGAGCTCCTGGGTGTGTCCCTCAGAGCCCTGTGATGTCACCACTCATGATCATTATGACACCACTTGCGTAACTATAACCACCAGCGTTGGGTAGTGCCAGAGCACTCAGGTTGTGACCCATAGCAGCTGAGGAGCTTCCGAGTGCTGCCAGCGTCTGAGGAGCCTCTGTGCTACCAGCGTCTGAGGACCTTCCGAGTGCTGTCAGTGACCGAGGAACCTGAGTGCTGCCAGTGACTGAGGAGCCTCCAAGTCCTGCCAGTGAGTGTGGAACCTCCAAGTCCTGCCAGTGACTGAGGAGGAACCTCCAAGTGCTGCCAGGGACCAAGGAGCCTCCGAGTCCTGCCAGTGACCGAGGAACCTCCGAGTTACTCCAGTGAGTGAGGAGCTTCCGAGTCCTTCCAGTGACCAAGGAACCTCCGAGGTACTCCAGTGAGTGAGAAACCTCTGAGTCCTGCAAGTGACTGAGGAACCTCTGAGTTACTCCAGTGAGTGAGGAGCCTCCGAGTCCTTCCAGTGACCGAGGAACCTCTGAGTTACTCCAGTGAGTGAGGACCCTCTGAGTCTTTGCAGTGACCGAGGAACCTCTGAGTTACTCCAGTGAGTGAGGAGCCTCTGAGTCCTGCCAGTGACCGAGGAACCTCTGAGTGACTCCAGTGAGTGAAGACAACCCTCTGAGTTCTGCCAGTGAGTGAAGAGGAACCTCCGAGTCCTTCCAGTGACTGAGGAACCTCTGAGTGCTGTCAGTGACCAAGGACCCTGAGTGCTGCCAGTGACTGAGGAGTCTACAAGTACTGCCAGTGACTGAGGAGCCTCTGAGTCCCACGAGAGGTTGAGGAACCACTGAGTTGCACAAGTGGAAGCCAAGCCTTCGAGTCCTGCCAGCGGCTGAGAGCAGTCAAGTCCGGGAGCAGCAATGGCCGAGGTCAGGCAGGAGGCACCAGCGCCACGAGTCGTGCGGGTCTGCCGCATCTGCGTGGATTTCCTGCAAAGCCCCGCTGCTGCCGTGGAGCCCTGCGGACACGTGTTCTGCCACGCCTGCATCCAGCCCCAGGCTGCCCCCGACGCCGCTGCCACCTGCCCGACCTGCCAAGGGCCCATCGGGAGCATCCGCCTGCTGCAGGGCCAGGACAACCGTGCCCCGGTGGCCCCGCGTCGCCCCCGCCGCCGCCTCCATCCCTTCGTGGCGCGGTGGCGCCAGCGGCAGCAGCAGGAGGCACAGGAGGATGCAGCTCCTGGAGGTGGCCGGCGCCGAAGACTTGCTGATGGGGACAGGGCACCGAGCCCTGTGCCCCGCCAGCGTCCCCGGAGAGAGCTGGATGACCTGCGAAGAAATGGGCTGGGACAGCGGCCACCAAGGGGAATTGAAGCATTGGCTGCAGGGGACAACCAGCACCGCCCCCCTGTGATCTGATTTGATGTGGATCCTCCACGGCCCGTCTGAACTGAAAACCAGGATGCAGAGAAGGGCCTCGTCTAGTTTCTTCTGCCCGTTTGCACATTACTTCAAGACTGGGGGAGTGGGAGCTGTTGAAGGGAAAGCATATAGTTGTAGAAACTTGGGGAGAGGGTAGGATATTGTTATTAGGATATTAGGACATTAGGACATTAGGACATTAGGACATTAGGACATAAGGATATTAGGATATTAGCTGTGAAATAAAGTTTTTTTTATTCCGTTTGAAGCATTGGAAAGCAGGCATTCTTTATCCGCGTTGGACACATGGAAGAGTATCTCCTTTAATGTGATGTATGTGGTGAGAGTTCACAACAGGGCATTTATTCCATGCTGATCATACATATTCATTACAATGTACCTCCTAGCTAATACACAAACACCACTTTCCTAGAACTAATTTGCATGCATTTGCCTTTTACTGGAATTCCTTTTTTGGTCCTGGAGGGCATCTAAAGGGGTGCCTGGTGGTCATATTCACTGAAGGCTTCAATATTACTGGTGACCTTACTTTGAACTTTTTCTTTGGGTATGCACTGTTGGTTTTTGTTACGTAACTTGCAAAAAACCCTCTGTAGTCCTCTATCTGTTTCTCCACTGGTTCCAGCTACATTTATCCTCCTTTGTGCATAACTTTACATCCTTTTATCATTTTTCTAGTTAGTCCTAAAGCTTTATTCAACAGCTTCAGGAGAACTGAAAATTTCTAGACTCTGTGTTATTTTTCAAGTCTCCCCTTTTCTTGAGACTTTTAGACAATCTCAATACTTCATTTTCCAGCACAAAGTGCTGCAACAACTGTAACAGCTACTACAAGCAAGTACACACAATGATTAGGGTGACTGCCACGAATGCATAACAAGGCAAACAAACACCAATAAGTACGGCAGCAGCAACGAACAGAACCACAAAGCCAGGGTCAGCCTTCTCTGGGCTGCAGTTCCGGGCACAGCCGGCAGGGGCGCTGCTGGCTCCCGGCGGGCAGGGCAGGTGCGGTGATTCCCCCGCGGCTGCAGGGGGCGCTCCGGGGCGAACTCGGGGACTACGCGGTAATGGTGTCTTTACCGGGACGGGCAGGCATGGAAGAAAGGCTTGCTTTACAATCCCGGTTGGTAAACGAGATGTATCAAACTGCACAGCTGTAGCAGGAACCACGGGAGGTCTCGCAGGCAGGGAACGAAGAGTTATAGTGCAGGGAATGCTCGGAGCAGTGCCGCAGAAGCAGCGGGGGTGGGGCAGCGGCAGGGCAGGGCAGGGAAAGGCGGGCTCGGGATCCCAGGGTTTCCCCCTGAGGCAGCCGAGCAGATGGTAAAAAGTCACTCTTTTAGTGAGGTGGGGTGTTAATAAGGTCCCGGTGCAACACCCGCTCTTACGAGCAGAGCTCCACTCACGGTAAAAGAAAGGCAGCAGAAGGCAGAGCCCCGCAGTGGTGACGAATTCTCCACACAGCGACTGCAGCCTCTCTCCCCTGCGAATGTCCAGAGCACTAAAGACAGAGGCTGGAGCCAGTGCTGCTTTCCCAGTCCAAATCTCGGAAAGGCGGGCTCAGGATCCCAGGGTTTCCCCCTGAGGCAGCCGAGCAGATGGTAAAAAGTCACTCTTTTAGTGAGGTAGGGTGTTAACAAGGTCCCAGTGCAACACCTGCTCTTACAAGCAGAGCTCCACTCACGGTAAAAGAAAGGCAGCAGAAGGCAGAGCCCCGCAGTGGTGACGAATTCTCCACACAGCGACTGCAGCCTCTCTCCCCTGCGAATGTCCAGAGCACTAAAGACAGAGGCTGGAGCCAGTGCTGCTTTCCCAGTCCAAATCTCGAGGTATCTCTGCCCTCCAGGGGAAACATCAGGTAAAGAGAGAGTAGCCAGCTGTAACCCTCCCCTGAGCTGACAACTTCTTTCTTCTCTCTAAAGTATCCAGTCATTACTGTATCCTAGCAACACATATTGGGGAAAATTCCTTTAGAGAAAAACAAAAATCCAGCTCCTAAGACCCCAACAGGGGCCATTCCTGCTTGTTTCTGTATCACTTTCCTCATCTCTGAGGGAGCACAGCCGGGAGAGTGAATGGAAAAGGGAAAATCCTTTCAGACTCTGAGAATATTCCGAAGGGACCAGTATCTGCTTTCCTCACGGCCAGGGTGGGGACAGAGGCTGAGATGGAGGTTTGGGACAGAACCTCCTCCTCTCTCCTGGCCTCACAACACCCCTAGGGCTGGAGGAGGTAGCCTTGGCCACTGGCTCAAGGGCACTGCCTGTGGGAGAAGTGGACTCAGCAGGATGGGTCTCATATTTAGGGGGTTTCCTCTGAAGAAGCACGGAGCCCTTTCTGCCCCTCTGTGCAGGGGCAGCTCTGTCAGCACCAACTTCCCACCCTGCTCTCACCTGGCCCTGTATAGTGAACGAGTAAAATGAAGAAAAATGTTTTTCTTTTTGATACATCAGGCAAACCTCGGCTGAATTCCAACGACCAGCCAATGAACTTTAAGGGAGCAAACATGAATCTGACCACGGGCGTGCTGTTGCCTTGAGGTGGACATGACATTGCCACTTTCAAAACCCTCTATAAGCAAGTGCCACAGAAGCTGCAGCTTCTAAATCTACAAAGTGTGGGAGCCTTTGCTGCCTGCTCGTGCCCTCCCACAGTGCTGGTCCAGCTGCCTGGCTCTGCTCCTCCACTGGCAGCTGTTGGATGGAATTCGGCTGTGAAAGGCCCATCGCGCTCTGTGAGGCAGCGCTGGACCCATGGTGGTGGTAACACCTTCCCTGTGCTTCAAGTAATTATTCTTGGCTACCCCCACTTTTCTACCTTCTTTCTTTTATGAAAAAATAAAGGTTGAAATATCTGTTTGGATCTCAACATTTAACCTCGTTTGTGTTTTAATCTCACTTTCGGGTATGTTTAGAATCTAATTCTTTCCTCAGTTGTGGATCGAGGCAAACTCGCTTCTCCTCGGCTTAAGGGGGATCCAAACACCCCAGCACTGGGCTGGACTGGGCTGGAGACACTGGATTCTTGATGGAAGGCTTCTCGTCCCCTATTTTCCCGCACTCAGGAGCTGCCGTGCGACCGGCAACGTGCGGTCCCGAGGGTGTCCAGGGGCTGTTTCGGGGCGTCCCGGGGGTGTCCAGGGGCTGTTTCGGGGCATTCCGGGGTGTCCCGGGGGTGTCCCGGGCGCTCCCCTCACGCCGGTCCCCGCGCCGGAGCACAGCGCCCCCGCGCGGCTCAGAGGAGACGCGCCTGCACGCGGTCCCGCCACGCCCCTTGGCCGTTGGCCACGCCCCCCACGCGAACCCCCTGCTACCCCCCCGCCATGTCGAAGGAGAAGCTCCGGGTGAGGCGGGGAGAGGAGCGGGAGGGGCCGGCGGGAGCGGAGAGGCTGGAAGGCGGGAGGGGAGGAGCCGGCGGGAGGGGAGGAGCGGGCAGCTGGGCGGGAGCGAAGAGCGGCCGCCACTCCTCCTCCCGGGGTACGGCTTCGGTGCGGCTCCGCCTCCCCTGTGGCGCGAGGCCGCCGAGGTGTCCCGGCCGCGGGGAGCAGGAGCGGGGCCGGCCGAGGTGTCCCGGCCGGGGGGAGCAGGAGCGGGGCCGGCCGAGGTGTCCCGGCCGCGGGGAGCAGGAGCGGGGCCGGCCGAGGTGCCGCAGGATGTGGCTGGTGGTGTCCGGCCCGAGCGGGGCTCACCCGGCAAAGCTCTGAGCCCGCCGCATCCTGCAGTTTTCCGTCCAGGAATGCGTGAAAACGGAGATCGAGCACATCGACCTGAAAGTTGTCGGGCAGGACGGCTCCTTGGTGCAGTTCAGAATAAAGCGGCACACTCCGCTGAGCAAGCTCATGAAGGCGTACTGCTGCCGACAGGTAGGCGCGGGCACGGCCCGGGGGCTCCGGGGGGACCCGCACGGACCCAAGGGGCTCTGCCACTCCGGCCGAGCATCCCCTGCTGGTGCAACCCTCGCTGCTTCTCTGCCCGGATCGTGGCACATGCTTGTGGGCAGAGTGAGGGTGTCCAGGTGTGTGGGAGAATGAGGAGCTGGGATGCTGGCAGCTTCTCGGTGCGGGGCTCTTATGGGTGAATGGAAGCTGCCTCTTCCTCTTCAGGTGCTCCCTAATGTCCCATGACGGAGTTACAAAAATTCCTCCAGTTCCGATCCTGACTTTGAGACAATTCACTAACCCTCAGTCCTGTCATCTTGAAAAACTTCGTCAGCTTTGAGTGCATTTTCTATTTGGAAAACGGCACAAAATAAATTCTTCTATACCACGGCTTCCTCATGGGTTGTTTCCTTCTCCCTTCCCGTGTCTCCTGCTGCCTATTGCACAGTTGTGACCTGTGTTCCACAGGTGTCACAGGCTGTTCTTCAGTGCATCCTGAACTGAAGGATTCATCCCCACAGCTCAGTTCCTGAGCCTGGAGCTCCCAGTTTTACGCAGAGCAGAGGGTGGGCATGTGAATGGCTTTGGAAACAGATTTTGTTTGCCCTTGTCTGTTACTTGTAGGATCCTTTCTTTGCTTATTCAAACTTCACACTCTGCCCTGCTCTGTGCCTGCTGCACCCTGACACCTCTCTGGGTTTTTGGAGAGGTACAGGAGTTCTAGCATTCCTGTGTGTGACAGAAGTGTGAATCACATGGATTTTAGAGGGCAGAGCAAGGTCCTCAATCCGTAATGCAGGGAATAAAGACTTCCTCATGTGATTAAACGCTGTCAGAACAGTAGTGTGGTAACTCAGGTTTTAAGGGCCATGTAAAGTTACCAGCATTTGACCTTCCTCAGTGTAGACAGCAAGACAAATATGCTCAGTGTCCTGGTGGTTAAATCTGAGAATCACAGAATGGTTTGGGGTTAGAAGGGAATTTAAAGCCCATCCAGTCCCATGCCCTGCCATGAGGACACCTTCCACTAGCCCAGGTTGCTCCAAGCCCCATCCAACCTGGCCTTGGACACTTCCAGGGATCCAGGGGCAGCCACAGCTTCTCTGGGCACCCTGTGCCAGGGCCTCACCACCCTCACAGGGAAGAATTCCCTCCTAATACCTGATCTAAATCTATCTTGTGTCATCCCCCTTGTCTTTTGAGTGTTAATTTTGTTACCATGTGTTCTGACAGTAAATCTGTGAATACTTAGTTTGGATTCAGAAATCAGGTGTGGTTTCTCATATATAACTTTGAACTTGCAGGGCTTGTCAATGAGGCACATTATGTTCCTGTTTGATGGACAGCCAATTAAAGAAGCAGACACACCTGCACAGGTATGAAAAACACTCTTACTGCAAATTGCTACACTGATATTCGGGTGTCTGAGAGGTGATCAAAGGGGCTGGAAATCAAAATGATCCTGAAATAGTTGCTGTGAGTTTAGCATGTTCCAACAAATTTGTGCAGGGTGACTGATGGAAAGTGTTTCATGTCTTAGTTAATTGAAGTTATTCCTGAAGTGCTGAGTAGGAGCAGAGAGCCACGTGCTTTTGTGACCACATATTTCTCAAGTTTTCTCTATTACTTACAATTTCTATGTTTTTAAAATGTTAAAATAATTCCTGTGTTACTCCCTCAGCTGGAGATGGAACACAACGACACGATCGAAGTGTACCAGCAGCAGACAGGTGGAGGGTGCTCAGACACAGCCTCTTTGGGAGAACAGTTTGAGGATCCTCATCACACCTCACTCTCTCATCTGTCCTTGGATTTGTTGTTTTATTAAGGAACAAATGAACATGCCAGTCACACAGGGTTCTCTGAAACTTCACAGGATATTTACCAAAGTTGCTTGTTGTCTTTGACATTCTGAGTGCACAAGTCAAAGTAGTACCTGCAGGGATTGAGCTGTGTCTGAATTTCACCATTTTAAAGTCAGATTAAGTAATGTGTGTTGTCTCTATGTTGTTAGCCTTTTGTAAAAATGTATTGTTTGTATTCTCTTTTTTCTTTCTCTAAACTTGTGGCCTAAGCATTCATCTATGTTTTGGGACACTAAGTGTTCTTTCCTGGCTCTGGTTGGTCTTGTCCCTCTGTTTTAACTCAGATTATATAAATAGTTCAATGTATTTTCATGTCAAATGTGAGTGTAAAAGCTTCCTTTTAAGATGTGCCTGAAAGAAGGACCACAGATACAGGTTTTAAGTTTTTAGCTGGTGTTACAAATTCAGTCAGTCCCTGGGGCAGCATCATGCCCTTGACTGGGGCTAGAACACAATACTATGCTTAGGAAAGGGTTTAAGTACTTCAGGTTTACAGGTGTTTTTTCATATTATGATAAAGTAGGCCAAAATGTACTTTTTTAGTGCAGAAATGGGATTTTTATTTTTTTTTTTGTCCTGCACTATTGCAGAACTGGAGGTAGCAGGGCAGCTGGTCCAAAAAACTAATGCTTGTGATAGAGTAGGCTGTGGGGGTTTTCTTGGTTGTGAAATCTTATAAAACTCCCATCACTGAAATTCTAGCTGTTTGCTGAGGGCTGGACAGCATCTGTCTCTTTGCCCTGCTCCCTTAACTTTGACTCTTTCTCTGTGGGCACTGGAAGTCTGAGGCCTCAGGTTTCTTTTTAATACCTCTTTTTGGTAGATAAACTTGGTAAATTGGGGGGGAAGAAATGCCTTTTAATGTCACCTAATTGTGCAGAAGAGCTAGTGAGGAGAGACATTGAGGTGTCTTCAAAATAATAATAATAATAATAAACTGCTGTCCTGCCCCTCCAACCTTGCTGAGGTTTAATTATTTGTGTGGTGGTTTGGACTCCATGAAGCCCGTTCCAGAGGAATTTTAACTCAGGCTGTCCTGCTGCTCCATGGAATCACACCCGGCCTTTTCTCTTTCCATTTGTTCGCCCTAGCTATGCTCCTGCTTGCTGAAATCTCGCCGGACAAGCCCTCATTCCCTTCTCCACGGCGGTGGGGAGCTGGGGTGGGGTATCCCGCGGATCCACGGCGGGGCTCGGGCCGCTGCCCCCGCTCTCTGTGGCCATCCCGGCAGGAAGGGCCGCGGGGGGGCTGCTCCGGGCAATCCGAAGGCTGTGCGCAGCTACAACCCCGCGCTACCCCCGCTCCGTGGGGCATTTTGCGGATTCTCCTGTGTCCTCCCTCCCTGTCGTTTCCCACAGGGAACTCCCGGGGCGTTCCCGCTCCGCCTGGTGCCGGTGGGAGGACTGGGCGCTACCATAGAGGCGAAGCTGGAGGATAGAGCGCCGCCCGCACCCCGCCCGGCCGCGGCCGCTCTGGCCGCGCACCCGGAAGCGGCGGCGGGGCCGCGCCATGGCGGGGACGGCGCTGAAGCGGCTCATGGCCGAGTACAAGCGTGAGTGGCGCTCCCCGGGCCCCTCGCGCTGCCCTCCTGCCGGGATCGCTCCCAAAGCCCGGGAGAGCCGGCGGGCCGGGCGGGGCCGTGACGGCCGCCGGGCAGGCCAGGCCGTGGGCCTCCCTCTCGGCGCCCCGTGCCCCGCCGGCCGCTCTTTCACCCCCGCCGGCTGCAGGCTCCTCTCTGCCTCCCTGCAGAGCTCCCGGGGCGGGGTGAGGGTCACCGGCTGGGTACGGGGCACTGCCGGCTTTGAGGCGGCTGTGGGAAGGGGGTCCTGCCCCTGTCCCGCTGGGACACCGAGGGGACAGCTCGGTGTGCGGGTGACACCTCTGGAATCCCGTGGTTCCAGGACCTTAGTCACGGGGAGGCTGGGAACCCTGGGCAAGTGGCCAGTTATTTTGATGTTTTTCCCTGTTAAATTTTCCAGATGGAACAGAATACAGGTATGGAAATCTCTGTTGCAGAGCTCTGTTATTATGTCAAAAGTAATTAGAGATGTTTGTCAGGGCAGATGGCCTCTGGTTGTGGCTGCCCCATCCTTGGAAGTGTCCAGGGCCAGGTGGGACAGGGCTTGGAGTGAGCTGGGCTAGTGGAACGTGTCCCTGCCCATGTGGAATGAGCTGGCTTTAAGTTCTCTTCCAACCTGAACAATTCTGTAATTCTGTGAAGTCCTCAGTGGAAGCAGAATGGCCAGTAAAAGGATTTAAACTCAAATTTAGTAATGAAAGGCATAGACTTGTTTGTTTAAAAACCACTGTGGGATGTGGCTGCAGTGATGCTCACCACAGGGACCAGAGACCTGCAGCAGAGGGCTGGGAATCCCTCTGGGAATCCCGGAGCTTCTGGGATGGCTCATCTGCTCCCTGATGGGTTTGAGACGTGTCCAAAGGTGCCTTTTGTTGGCAAGAAATACTTGTTTGTGTGCATAGGTGCTTTGGGGCTTTAATGCTCTGGCTTTTATTTACAGCGAGGAAGTAGAATGGAGAAGAGAAACGTTTGGTGGGGCTGGAGGGAGCTGGGCAGAAAGAACAGACTCTGTGCTCCAGGGAAGGTCACTGACTGTGCTCCCCAGGCTGTCCAGGCATGGATGACATTGTTTCTGTCATCATTCAGCGGAATACTCCAGCCTGTGTGAGAGACAGTATTTATAGCCCACATTTCCTGCCAGCCCTGTGCCTGTTCTCAGGCTGCTCTGCAGAGCACAGCTCTCCAAGCTGAGCTGTCACACAGGGCTCTGGGCAGCCAGGGCTCCCCTGTGCCTGTTCTCAGGCTGCTCTGCAGAGCACAGCTCTCCAAGCTGAGCTGTCACACAGGGCTCTGGGCAGCCAGGGCTCCCCTGTGCCTGTTCTCAGGCTGCTCTGCAGAGCACAGCTCTCCAAGCTGAGCTGTCACACAGGGCTCTGGGCAGCCAGGGCTCCCCACCCAGCTTGGGCTGCTGAGTGGTGAAGTTTGTGCTGACAACGTGTGTCCTAGAAATCTGCATTTTCCTGTTGTAATCCAGAGGCAGCGACCTGAAAAATAACCACAGAAAGTCTTGGCACTGCTTCTGTCCTCTCCTATCAATCCCCTAAGTCTCAAAAAAGCATTTATGATCCTTTGTTGTTGAGGAGCGCAGAGGTCTTACTGGAGTGTCTTCTATGAACAAAATCTTTAGGAAAAATGATATTAAATGACCTCAGAAAGATTTTGACTTAGTGCCACATGCAGACATGAGGTGAATCTTTGTGCCTAGTTTCCCAGGGTAGCACTGGTCATGAACAGAGATAATGTTTTGTCTGTGATCTGCCTTTACGAGCACTTTCCCACGCCCAATAAAACACAGTGTTGTAAAAAATGAATGTAACTGACAGTGGCTGAGTGCACGGTGCTTTCTGGAAACCTGAGCTGCAGCAGTGCAGTAAAACAGACATTTTGGTGTCTCTGGATTCCCCTCTGCTGCATGTTTGTTATTTCCCTTTAGCACAAACCCCAGAATCAAGCCTGATTTACAACCTTTCCCTAGTGTTTCTCTAAAGAGTGCCAGTTACTTGTAGCTCTGCAGAATCTCTGAGGCCTGTAGAGATTTTCAGCTAAAGTTATTATGAAAAATAAAAACAGCTCCTGGTAGTTCTGCTGCCTCTTTTTGCAGAGAAGGAGCAAGTCCTGCCTTGGGACAGGGCTGGAATCTGAGCTTCAGCTCAGTGTGAAGTTTCTCACTCCTGATGATGTGTGTTGCTGGCAGGGATGTGGTTGCCCTGGGTGAGTGTGGGCATGGGAATGGTTTTCAGTGACCCTAACCCTAACCCTCTCCTGACTGCTCACCTTGGGTGAAATCTTGTGTGTGTTATGTACAAAGTTGTGGACACATCTTTTGTCTTTACTTTCCCTCTTCTCCTCTGTCTCTTCCCTTTAGTTACTTCTAGTAGTGACAGTGGTGTTGGCAGTCAGTGCCTTGCTGGTGGGTGTATTCTCCTTACCAGAATTCTAATTCTTCCCATTTTTTCCTTTTTCAATTTTTGTCTTTCATCTTTTCCTGTGCATGTGCACACACATGTTTAAGTCTTAATTTAAAGATTTATAATTTCCTTCTGTGAAAAATTCTTGACATTGTGAGGGGTTTCTACCTGTTGGAGCTCAGATATATTACTGCATTTTGGGAGAGGCTGTGAAATTGCACTGGTTTTCTTTTCTTTTGAAGAAGGAAGGGAAGCTGTGGACATCCAGATGATATGGATTTGGTTTCTTGTCCTCATTTGGATCTTTGCATGTTTGACTTTTTGCTTTCTCAGATTTACTATCTAGTCTGCCAGAACTAGTTTGGCTGAAGCTTAAAAAAAATAAAATCAGATACAAAAAAAGGGCATCATTTTTATTAGAGCATGTACCTTTGTTAATTCTAGATGTATAATAGTATTAAGGCTTGACCTAAGTCTCTCAGTAGCTTTTATTTGTGAGAGTTAAAAGATGGAAACATTATTTTTCTGTGTTTACTGGTTCTTGATGCCAGATCTTGAAGATGTCTTATGCTGTCTGAAATTTCAAGTCTAAAATGAGTCACTCTGGAAGAATTAAATCTCTAGAGACCCAGTGCCTGATTGTATGCACTGGATTTCCTTCCTGGTACAAACAGGCTACAGGGCAGTGGACTGTAATGCCAGCAGGTTTCTTTGGAAGTGCTGTCAGGTTGAAAATAATAGATTTATGTTAATTGTGAGATTTGGGAAGTCACAGAAATAATAAACCTTCTGAAACTGGCAGGGCTTCAGTGGGTGCCTCCCATCCTTAGTGCCTGGGGAGAGTTGTGTGGAGTCACAAGAAAACTGGCTGTTTTCAAGCATCTCAGTCCAGATGCTGTCAGATACTGCAGTGAGCAGGTACCCATAATATTTCCTGAGTCCTGAGCTTTTAATCCCCTTACAGGTTTGCTAAATGGCTGCCGTTTTTAGGAAACATACTGTTGAACTTCTCTTTTAAGGATGATCTCAGTCTCTTCAGGGCTTTAACAAGATGTGTTTTCAGTTCTCCTGAGAGCCATCTCCAAGGTGGAATTGGCTGATAATGACTCCACAAAGAGCAGTGAAATGAGAAGGAAGGCACTGTGTGCTGTGCCCCGAATTCCTGATAGAAGCATCGCACTTATCTGGTGTCAGCTCTGTTTTAAGCTCACAAGGTCTGGCTCTGCTCCCAGGGAACAAATAAAAAGTTGCACCTGGGGAGGTTTAGCTTGGCTATTATGGAAAATTTTTATACTGAGTGGGACTGTTTGGCCTAGCTGGTCTGTCAGAGTCACTCTGCATGTGATCAGAACATTGGTTTTAGCCTTTCACTGCTTTCTGCTGCTCACTTACAAATAATTGGACACCCCCCCAACATTCTGTTGAAGTGACCCTGTTTTGGAGGCTCTGGTGAGCTGTAGCAGCTGATGCTGTGTCAGCTCCTGGTGGTTCATGTTCAGCTGGGCTCTCAGTTTCCTTTTGATCAACTCTGGGGCAGTCACAGGCTAGGATGTCACTGTCCCCATGCAGACCTTTCTCAATGACCAGGTGCAGTCGCTCAAAATCAAAGCTCCCGTGCCCCTGAGTGCCCAGATTCTACTTTACCTGATCCTTAAGGAGGGAGACCTTTCTCTGAAGGGGAGCTGAGCAAGGAAGTGGAGAATTGTACCTCTGTCCTCATGAAGACCCTTTGCTCTGTGGGCTTTGGCTGTTTATTCCCATTGCCCCGTTCTCCTTGGAGTGGAGTGCTGTATGGCACAATTCCATGTGGCTGCCCACCACAGGGAAAGCTGCTGCCAGCTTTTCCAGGGAAACATCAGGGGATTTTCTTCTTAGAGAAAACCACAAGATGGAGCAAAATGATTCCAGGAGCTCCTGTGTTTGACATCTCCCTCTTTCTGTCTAAAAACATCAACAAGAAAAGCTATTGGAGACCCACTGTGAAGCTGGAAAAACCTGCCATGGAATGCAAGGACGTGTGGAAAACAGCAGGGCTGAGTTTCCATCTGCTGCTAGGCTTTGGAACTTCAGAGAGGGCTGTTCCAAGGTTAAGGGCATTCTGAGCAAACTGAAGATCTCTCCTGGCAATCCATCTCAGCATCTTGTTTGAATCCTGCAGCAAAGGAGCTGTTGTAAGACAGAATCTGTTCTGTGCAGCACTACCCATACAGCTTTCACCTACAGCCTGAACAGAAATTAGGTCAAGTGTCTCTGGCTGTGTTCTGTGTGTTACTGGCCACTGGTGCTCCAGAGGCCATTGATTAGGAAACACTGTGCTGGATAAGCAGCTGGGAGTGTCACCTCCTGCCACCAGCTCCAGCAGCTGCCCCGTGGCTCACTCAGAGCCTTGGGGTTGGCATTGAGCCCCCAGCACTGCTGGCACAGTTGGTTGCCTGTTTGTGGCTGAATTGTGCCTGAGCTGCTGCTGCTGCCTCCCTGCAGAACATCAGAACCTAGAAACTGATGGTCAGTCCACTAGATAGAGAAAATCTGGTTGTTATTTTATCAGCACGTGGTGTACTGGCCTTCACCAGCTTGAGGTGAGGGGCTGATGCTGAAGATTGTTTCATGAATTTGGAGTTGCATCAGTTTCCTAGAGAAAGTGAGGATTGATGGATCCAAGTTTGCCTGTGCAGCCATAGCTGTTTTATTGATGCTTCTTTTTTTTTTAACTCACACTTTCCAGGCCATTTAGGAGGTTGGATTGAATTCTCACGTGTCTGCTTCTCCTGTTTTTGTGTTGTTCTGGGTTTTGCACTGCGGTGCATCAAACCTGAATGGTGCAAAGAGGTTACAGGAATACAAACTTCAGGCTGTTATGGTGTCCAGCAGATACCACAGGGGTGCAAGAGAAGAGTGTTTCCCAGGCTTTGTGAAATGCTTTTGTCTTCCTTCTCAGGTTTCAATTACTGCCTCTGTGAAGACAGAGGACTCAATGATCCTAGAGGTCTTTTCCAACCTAAACAATTCTGTGATTCCAAGGCTAGTTCTAGGAGCCTGAAAAACCCCAAAGTGCCAAATTTGTCTAGAATATTGTGCTGCATTAAGCAATGGTGGTGGGGCCCCTGTGCTAAGCCATGGCCACTCACACACCCCTGAAATGTTTGGGCTTGCAAGTCACCTCAATCTTCCTTGTGTTTCTGTTTTTGCAGAGCTGACCCTGAACCCACCAGAAGGGATTGTGGCAGGTGAGAAGCTGAGCAGGGTTTGTGCACTCTGGAGCTGTGGCCTTGTGTTCAGGTGGCTCTGAGCAGTGTTCTGTTCTGTTTCGCAGGTCCCATGAATGAAGAGAACTTCTTTGAATGGGAAGCCCTGATCATGTGAGTTAAATACTGTTTGGTGTCTGAAATCAGCAGTTGCTGTGATGAACTTCTAGGAGAGCAAGAATGTAAAAAAGTACTATCAGTTCTGTATGGCATCAGCATTGGTCTGCCTTGGGCTGGAAATCTGGACTTTGAACAGAGTGACACAGTGGTGATGTGTACAACTTGTTATCATAACTTCTTGTGCAGGTGTCACAATAATAAGCTCACAAATTTGTCAGGAATCCTCATTTGGGCTCCCTTGGATATATGTTACATTTACAAACACTGTAGGAAACAAACAGTTGCTTGTAGGTCACACATACTTGTTGGAACATTGCCTTACTGCAAGTGCAGGGCAAGTTTTGAGTGGAGCAAAATACTCAAATTATTAGTGACAGGAGAAAAAAATCAATGTGTAAAATTAGTTTACTTACTATTCAAATTTTTTCTTGAAGTATTGAAAGGTTCTTATCAGAAAAAGTATTGAAATTTAAGTAAAAATTCTTTTGAAGTTCTTTACACTTCATGAATCGGTTGGTGTTGTCAAGAGTTGGATGCAGTGGTTTTATGTAGAAAGAGATTCACTCTTCTGTTGGTGAATAGCTCTGATCCTGACCTGCTGTGTTTTGGAGGTGATGAAATTGAACTCCTTTACAAATCTGTGTTCTCTCTCTTCCACTCCCCAGCTGATGGGTGTGGTTGTTGGTAGCAAAATTTGCCATGAAAAGACAAAATCTTTTTGCCCAGCATCTTTCAGGTTGTCTTCTCTCTTTCTCGTACTCCTACTCACGCTGTACCTTCTTTGGGAACTTTGAGTACATGGAATAACTGGTGATTTTTACAAAATAAAGTTCTAAAATGCTAGAGGAGAGGAAAAAAGACATTTGTCGCTCACATCTGACAATTTATGCAAATACTGCACAATTAAAAGATGAAGAAGCTCCAGACCACTGAGTCCATCTTGAAGCTGGTGGTGTGTTGTTAGGGTAGATCCTGGCTCTGTATTTCAGGATTCTTTTGGTAAGAATTGGTGATTTCCTTCCCTTCAGCCGGGGCTGGTTGTCTGGAGGACTCTGGGGGCAGCAGGCAGTGGCTGTGGCCCTGCTCACTCCGTGCCCGCTGTGATCTGGGCAGGTTTTCCTGCAACCACCAGTGCTGACTGGGGAGATTCTCAGCTGGCGTGGGTGGCAGAGTTTTCCTAGCTGGGTTTGCTTGGAATGTGTTGTCTAGGGATGAAAAACAAGATTTCTGTCTCTTGGGCTCAGGCATGCAACCAATACAAAAGCTGCAGCGAGTTCCCTGTTCCACACAAAGTGGCTGTGTGGGTGATCCTCCTGCATGGCAAACCAGAGCCTCTGAGTTATTTTAGACCTTGGTGAGTGAGTGGAGGTTTGGATTACCACTGCTTGTTTGCTCATTGATGGCAAGAGTTGGCAAATGCCTCTGCTTATGTGCAGTGATTTCTCCTGGGATAACAGGTTGTGTGTGCTTCCTGGTAGCTCAGTCCTCTGAAAATAAACACTTTGCATGGAAATAGGTTGTTCTGTTGCCTGACATCAGAGATTTTGGCTGCAGGGTCTTATGCTTTCTGTGAGAGGCATAGTCAGCACATCTGCTTTGTAATGGGCCAGATTTCAGGTCAGACAGCTGTGATTACTGGGAGTGTGGAAATCCCAGAGGGTTTAATGCACTTCTTGGAACATGGAAGGAAATTCCTGCTTATTGGTACTTCCTCCTAGCAGAGGTGCTGTGGTTGAGTAGAGGTTTCCTGAGGGATGCTCAGAAGTACTTCTGAATTGCCTAGAAAATACCTTTTCTGATGTTTCCTGTCACATCCTTAAAGAACAGAGGAGCTGCTCTGCAGACTTGAAAGGCCTTTAAAGTGCTGAGTGTTGAGCTTCAGGTCTTTGTCAGCGTAAAATGAGAGGCGGAGGTGCTTTAATTTTGGTTTCTGTATTATGTGTGTGTCATAATAAAGTTATATTTTAAGATCTGCTCAATTTTTGAAGGTGTGATACAATAGAAACATGTTTACCCCAAACACATTTGGTTACTTTCATCTCTTTACAAACCTTGTTAGTAGCAGTGTTTGCAATGCCTTTGGAAAGTAAATTACATGACTTGTTTGTATTTGTCTGTGGTGGTCTCCTCCAGTGTTTTGTAATCTCAAATGTGCTGTGTGAGGTTCAGGGAATGAGGTGTGCAGATGAGAAACTGGGAGTAAAGCTGCCTTCAAATTTTTAGACAGATTAAGTGCTAATGGTAAGAAACATAATTGTGAAAAGAACAGAATACTTTGTTTCCTTCACCCAATTTATATAAAACTGGAGCACATATAATGGCACATAACTTTAAAAAAAGAGACCTAAGAGAGAAAAGACATCTCTCATTTATCAATTCAAAGGTAGGCTGGGTAATGTTACATAGATTAATGTAAGAGCTTGACTTGGAGATAAAATAATACATTTTTAAATAATGGAAATAATAATTATTTGTATCTCCAGTGTTCTTGTCTGCAGCAGCAATGCTGGAGGAATGTGAAACGCATAAATGTTAAGACCATAATAAAATAAAAGAGAGAACAAATCTTACACTCCTAAAATGAGTGGGATGGGCACAGAACTGAAAATACCCATGTGAAAACCTTCCTGAAGACCAGAGGTGGGGAGCATTGTTGAAAGCCAGATCTTTGCAACATCGTTTCAGGAGAGTTTGCCTTATGTTGCTCAATTCCCTAGTGCTGCGTGAGATCCTTCAGGCTGTGTTGTCTTCATGGATTTAACATTTCAAGGCCAAGTTTTGCCCTCTTTGGCTGGCATGTACAAGTGTGTTGCTATTAAAGTTTATCCCCAAAAGACACAAAAGCACGCAATGGTTAAGAACTTTATTAGCCTTAAGATTGCTTGAAAACAAAACAGTAGAAATTGAAGTCAACGTATCACAAAGCTGTTGAGAAAGGTAATTAGATCTATAATTAGGCTTATGACTTTTGTTTCCATTCCCCTTTTGGGCATCTGATGATTGTGGGGTTTGGTGTTTTTCCATCATCTTTTTACAAATAAGCCATTTGCAAATGTATGTGAAGCTGTGATTATAGAATTAGAATCACAGAATGGTTGAGGCATCAAATCCAACCATTCCCCAAGCACTGACAAATCCACCACTAAACCGTGTCCCCACGTGCCACATTCACATGTTTTTTGAGTGCTTTCAGGGATGGTGACTCCACCACTGCCCTGGGCAGCCTGTGCCAAGGCTGAACAACCCTTTCAGGGAAGAAATTTTTCCCAATATCCAACCTAAACCTCCCCTGTTGCAACTTGAGGCTGTTTCTTCTTGGTTTGTCTCTTGTCCTCTGGGAGCAGAGCCCGACGCCCACCTGGCTGCACCCTCCTGTCAGGCAGTTGTAGGAGAAGGTCCCCTTGAGGAGCCTTTTCTCCAAACTAAACAACTCCCAATAGCTGTCCTTCTCAAACTACTTCTCTCTCCTGTTTGGAAGATACTCACCACTCTTCTCTGCCCCTTGCATGAGTTACAGCCAGCTCCTGGCGTTCAGAGCTTCTCATTTTCATGTTTTGTCTTCTTGTCAGCTTTGGAATCACTGCAGAGCAGCAGCTGCCATGCTCTTTACCTCCCTGGCCCTGCCAATGTCCTTTGTGAGCTAAAAGTGATGCTGTCAAGTTCAAATGCTGAGTGTTTTGTAGTTGCAAATGCTGTCTTGGATTAACTTTAATAATTTCTTTGAAGTTGATCCTGGCAGCGCTGAGTGGCTAAAACAAAAGCATTTTGCTCACATAATACAGGGCCTAAAATGGAGTATGTTGGGTTGAGTGTATTTGACAGAAGAGCCCTTAAGGCTGTGGGTTTGCTCTCAAAACAGAACATAGACACCCACCAGCTTTTCAATGCCTGTATGTACGTACTCTCAGAAGTTCAACAATAAGCCTTTAAAATGCAGCTGGAATTAAAATGGTCAGGAAAAAATGCATTCAGTTTACTCTCAGATGTGAATTGAATCCTGACTAAATTTAGGGAAAAGGCTAGAAAGGGAACAAAGTGAGAGACAGTTGAGCTTTCATTCTTGCAGAATGTTGGTGCATTTCTTTTACCTTACCTACCAGTGTCAATATTCATGTTTAAATCACATCATTCTTGTGTTTATCTACCAGCCAAGTCTTTTGAATCCCCGAGTTTGAGACAATAAGTCTTCCAGCGCTTTAGGATTTGCTGCTCTCCAACTTTAATGTTCTTTCTGGCATGGAGAATGTGGATTGGGAGGAGGAAGCATGAATATATTCCTAACCCTTATTTTGCAGACAGTGGAACCTTTGTTTGAATGGCCTTTTACTAAATACATGAGGTTTCCTTGGCAACAGTTTTTGATGCTGAAGCTTTTTTCATCATCTTTCCAATCAAGGGAAATCATGTTTGTGTTACAACTTCCAGATGGTTCATCAAGTTTGAATAAATCATGACTAATGATTTATTACTTGTTTTTTTGCTCACAAATAACTTGTTTTTTGCTCACTTTCCACAAGTGTTTTATGTAGGCAGGGTAAAATAGTTGTCTTTATGTTCTCAACTCAACTGCACTTTGAACTAGATTCTGAACACAATAAGGAAATGTTTCTACAAGAGCCCTGATGAAGCCATTTGTTCTCCACCTGCACTCGAGGGAGGGCAAACTCAATAGCTGAAGTCTGCAAAGACACATTGTTGTCCTGCATCTCCTCTGACAATTACGGTCTCTGAGCTGTGTTTTTATTTTGACAAACCTTTGCTGTGCTTTCTGCATCAGACAGTGATAAGTGTTTGTGTGGTTGTGCTAGATACTGGCAGTTGGGATCTCTGTGGCATTTATAAATTAATTTTGAGCTGCAGTGTTTGACATCTCTGTCTTGCAGAGCATAACAGTATCTTCAAAGGCACAGGAGTCCCACACCTGCCTCTGCTTTCGCTTGACGTGCAGACACTCAAATCCTGGAACATGCCTTGGAGCCAGATACTCCAATTATATCCAGACACACCCTGCTAATTAAACAGTGTTGTGACCTTCCTAGTAATTTAGCGTGCAAGCTTTGATTTCCCCCTTGCCTCCCAAGCCTCATATTTGGATTTAAGTTTATGAGGTGTGGGATGAGAGCACCTTAACTCTTTGTTTCCTGGAGAAGATGATGTAACCCACGCCTCACACGTGTCATTAGACACGAATTTGGGTGAAAGAGCTGTTTAAAACATTGGTGAATAACATTTTTTCTGTTTCTAGGGGTCCTGAAGACACCTGTTTTGAGTATGGGGTTTTCCCTGCCATCCTGAGTTTCCCGCTCGATTACCCGCTGAGCCCTCCGAAGATGAGGTTCACGTGTGAGATGTTCCATCCCAACAGTGAGTCTGGTGCAGCAGGATGCACAGGGGGGTGGGTGGCTTGTGCAGCTTAAAAAGAAACTTTTGCAGCAGGAGATCTGGCATCCTTCCCAAGGGTGGTTCTCTCCCTTTCCAGCCTTGAGCAGGCAGCAAGAGCAATCAGCTGCCCAGCAGTTTTGCTCTGTCTTAGCGTCCTTTTATCTTTATCCCATTATTCCTCATAAAACTTTTGCTCATCCAAAAAGGATTCCAGCAAATTCCATGCCTTTAAATCTTCTGTACAGGATATGAGACTTAGTGGATTAATGCAAGCTCTTTCCAGACATAAAAACCATAGAATATGCTGAGTTTGGAGGGACCCATCAGGATCATGGTGTTCAAGCCCTGGCCCTGTGCAGGACACCCCAAGAATCCCACCAAGTGCCTGAGAGCATTGTCCCACCACACCATGAACTCAGTCTTGCTCTGTGGCTTGTATTTAGGTATTTTGGTGTTGTTTTAATGAATGAAAAGTTGTTCATAGGTGCAGCTTTATTAGGCAGCATGGCTTTTGCTCCATGAAATCACAGGTTTAACATTTCTGAGGGGATCTCTGAAACACAGTGCTCTGTCCAAGCAGACAACACATTTACAGGTGTTTAATCTTGAGACTTTGCTGGTCTTTGCTCTGTGATACTGATTGAGTTAGAGACCTTTTCCAACCTTAGTGAATGTGTGGTGGTGACAGTATTATCTGAAGACTCTTCAGTGGGGGTAATTGCAGTGACAAGAAATAAAGCTAACAAGTTTGAGCCCTGGACATGAAAAAATCTTAAGTTTTTTTTTTTCAAAAAACTTTAAGGTTCCTTAAGGAAAAGGCAAAAGCTGTGCTCCTGCCTAGTGCTTCCTCTTCAGCTGACATTCTTGCACCTGGAAAACACAGGTCATAATCTCAGCTGGGAATCAATTTATTTCACCCTATATACAAGGAATTTTGCAATTTCTTGAAGTTTCTCTGTTTTTCCCTTCTGGAAGCATCACCTGTGCAGGTTCTTGCCCATTTAATCCACACCTTTGTTCTCCTGTGGAGGACACACCTGCCTGTCACAGCATAGAACTGTGTGGACATGCCCAAGGCAGTGTGGCATCACCTCTGGAGCTCTGGTGTCACAACAGGGCACTTTAGCACTTGCAAGCAGTGTAGCCATGTCAGCACCTTGCTCCATCTGGACTAATTTACCCAAATTTCTTGCCAGGATTGGTCTCCCTGAGCAAATCCTTGTCCCTGCAGCTCCAGCTGTGGCCTTGGCTTGAGGTTCACTGCTTGCAGCTGTGTTGTGTGCAGCACTGCCAGGAGGAGTGGGGTGTGGAGAAGCACAAATTGCCTGACTCCTGTATTAAAGAGTGGCTTTACACATGGGTGTTTCTTCCATGGGATAATTGGAACACACTGGATGGTCAGCTCAGCTCTTTAAAGCCCTGTGTCTTGGAGTCTTCTTAATCTGAAGCTGAGATCACCTGAAGCAGACACTTGAATCTTCTCAGATGGGGTTGTGGTGGGCTGCTTCTACCCAGAAAGGCTGAAAAAAGGTGTGGCTGGGCTGTGCTTTTTCTGTTTATTTCTCCCCCTGTGAGGAATCACAAGTAAAATGTTTAAAAAGTCTGGTGTGTCTCCTCATCTTTGCAGTTTATCTTATGTGCAGGGGGAACTGAGATACCACAGAACTGTCTTCTCTTACATTACAATGACCTTGGCAAAAGTAACTGAGTAGTGATGAATGGCATTGCTTGCATTGGCACTGAGCATCAGTGTGGGGAGATCACAGGATCATAGGTGGTTTGGGAAGGATTGTTGGAAGGGACATTAAAACCCATCTTGTTCTACCCCCTGCCGTGGACACGGACACCTTCCACTGTCCCAGGTTGCTCCAAGCCTTGTCCACCCTGGTACCCCCTGCCATGGACAGGGACACCTTCCACTGTCCCAGGTTGCTCCAAGCCTTGTCCACCCTGGCCTTGGACATTTCCAGGGGTGGGGCAGCCACAGCTGCTCTGGACAACCTGTGCCAGGTTCCCACCACCCTCCCAGGGAACAATTCCTTCCCAATATCCCATCTAACCCTGCCCTCTGGCAGTGTGCAGCCATTGCCCTGTGTACCAAGTCCCTCTCCAGCTCTCCTGGAGCCCCTTTAGGCACTGGAAGGGGTTCTGAAGTCTCCCTGGAGCTTTCTCTTTTCCAGGCTGAGCACTTGCAGCCTGTTTCTGGAGCATCTCTCTGTGGCCTCCTTTGGACTCATTCCAACAGCTCCACATCCTTAGGTTGGGGCCCCACAGCTGGACAGGGGTGGATCTCACCTGAGCAGAGGGAGAGAAGATCCATACATCTTCCTGCAGTCAGCCTTTGATGTCTTGACTGTGCTGCTGTGTTCCAGCTGTTTTAAATGAGGCACTGCACAGGAACAGGAGACTCCCTCAGCAGTGAAATCCCTTCTGCCAGTGGGTTCCTGACTTGTAAGAAGTGCTGATTCAGCACCTGCTGTTTTCACCTCTTCCAGCTATGGTTAGACCAGCTCCAGTCCCCAGCCTGGGGCTGCAGGAAGGACTGTAAATAAAAGTCCTCCACAGTGCTTACGTGCTTGGGCAGACATAGCTGGGTGAATGGAAGGAGCTGGAAATGAGCACAGCAGCTTCCAGCAGTCATTCCCACTTGTTTTGTCTTACTTTCCTGGCAATGGCACCAGCTTGGTCACCTGAGGAATGGAAGCCCTGAAATTATTGTGCTAAAGTTGTCATTCCTCAGGACCCTGCCATTTAAGAGAATGAGGCCACTGGTAGAGCAGTGTTTTCTTTTGAGGTGCCTCTTCAAACCTTTGTTTGATTTCATTACCAAGTCAGGGGAGTCCAGTCTGTGAAGACAACTTGTACTGTTGCAGACACTGTTGCTTATGCTAAAGGTGGGAGGGGAAGCACCTGGATCCTTAATTCGTAGGTTTCCCTGTTTCCAGGTGCTTTAATGCAGCTGAGCTTTAAGCAGAAAAAAATAAAAAAATAAAAAATTAAGTAGTGGGAATTCTTCTGATTGCACCTCAGTAATGTTCAAAAAAAGATCAGTTCTACTATTCATAATGTATTTAACGTAACACTTTTTTTCTCATGTTTATAATATATATAACATTTTTCCCTCCTTTGTGTAATCCTTTTCATGGTCACAGTCCAGTGGAGGACTCCAATGTGCATTCAGTGCATTCATTTCCATTTCAGTGGCACTGGTTACCTGCTTGGAGCTGTGTCTGTGCATAAATTCTTGCCTTATTCCACCAGGCTGCATCATTAATTTTTTCCATAGAGCCTTTCACTGGTTATTAAATGCCACAAGTGCTCCCAGCAGGCACTTGGGGAAGGAGTTTGTTAGCTTTGCTTAAAGAAGATTTGTCCTGGGGTTTTGTCTTTCATATGCTGTGTCCTTTTCTTAAAGAGGAAATTTAAACCTGGATTTAGTTTTAATCATAGAAGAGCTAAGTCTTAAGGCTGATCTATGCCCAAGAGATAGAGAGCATCTGAGCATTTCCACTAAGTAACAACCAATCCTGTGTACTTTTTGTGCAGTTTACCCAGATGGGAGAGTGTGCATCTCCATCCTTCATGCTCCTGGGGATGATCCCATGGGGTACGAGAGCAGCGCGGAGCGGTGGAGTCCCGTGCAGAGCGTGGAGAAGATCCTCCTGTCGGTTGTGAGCATGCTGGCAGGTGAGCCCTGCTGTCCTGGCAGCCCTTCCTGAGTCACCTGCAGCTGCCTCTTGCTTTTTGCTTTGTTCACTGAGCAAAGCACCTGGAAAGCTGCTCAGCAGCAACCACAGGTCTTAAAGCCCTGGGATTTGTTTATTTATTAGTGAACCAGTGCTCTGAGAAGGGTGGAAAAAATTGGAAAAAGTGAACTGAATTAGTAGCAGGTGTTCCTGTTTGGGGGTTACTGCAAAGCTTCCCTTGCAGGTCGGCAGCAGCTGAGACATAGTGATGGGTCTGGTGGTCCCAGAGGCTCAGCTGGACAAAGCCCTCTCTGTATTTGCTATGCTGTTCTTCATGTTTTAAAGCTGTGGATTACAGCCTGTGTTGGATTTGGCTTTGGCAGCTGAAGGGCTATCAGACCTAACCAGTACAGTAAACTGGAGTCCGTGGCCTCTGGTTCAGAAGCCAGCACACTCTGTTTCTCTTTGTTGTTCCTAGCCTGGGAATGTGCCCCAGTCTGCCATCTCTGGTTCAGAAGAAGGCTTCTTGAGAAGAGACCTGGGGTGAAAAACTCTTTGTGGAGCCTTTCAAATGGTTTTTCCTAAATCTAACAAGGGCTGTGGATCACTTCTGTCATGTACAGCTCTCTGAAAAATTTTCCACACAATGGACAGGGCCACTGAACTGCCTGAGCCATGTCCTTTAGAACTGGTTTTGAAGGATACATGGGTTTAGAAGCTGCAAAGTTGACCAAAGAGCAAGCAACAGATTCCTGCATGGGACTGTTTTAGCTTTGGAATAGTAACCTGCAGTTGGGAAGCCGTGCAGACAAATAGTACCCATGGGATTCCCATGGCTTCCAAGAGCTTGGTTTGTGGTGCAGCCTCACCTGGACTGGGAAGTGTGGGAGCCACCTGGTCTCCTTCCCTGCCTGTGCATCCTGTTTTCCCATGGCTTTTGGAGAAATTAGCCTAAAACACCAGTGGTCAGCTTCTTTCAGGGTACTGGAAGACTCTGAGCCCTGGCTCTGCAGTGTAAGCCCAGGTTTAGCAGGCTGGGTGACCTGCACACCTGCTGGTTTTTCAGGTGGACCATCAGGATCATGTGGAGAAGGATGGAACCTAGATACTGCCAGGAAGAGGGCTGGGGTGGGTGTGACTGGTGTGTCAAGGGAAGTGAGCAGAGTATGGTAGTGCCTTGTGGAACCCCAGGACAGTGTCCTGCTGTATGCTGCCCACAGGCCTTGTAAATCTTGGGTTTCAGCTCACCTCCATAAAAAATGGGGAGCCCCTGGAACTTCAGCACTCCATGTGCTTCGTAAAGCATTCTGAAATCATCTGATGAAAGATGTTGCAGAAGTGAAAGCATATTCCATGGGTTTCCTTGGATTGTTTTGTTGGTTTTTAATAGAACAAGCCATCCCAACAAGTGGCAGCTTGTTTGGGTGGCCTGTTTGGAGGGGCTTTGTGTCTGGGAAGCTGGAGAACAAGAAAAAAAATGTTCTGCAGGGAGAAACACATGGTTTTAAAAGCCCTTGACAGTATTGGGGTGCCACATTGTGTTGGCCACGTGCATGGTGGGGCTCCACTGCTGAAAGCACAAACAAAAAAAGTCCTACTCCTGTGCCACTTGTTTCTTGCCTAACTCAAATTTGTTGTGATACCCTTTCTTTTGTGGTCGGTTAAATCAGAGCCTTTTGGGAATGCAGGAGCTGTCACTGGATTTGCTGTAGTGGTGTTTCTGCAGTCTCAAGGAGGGGAAGTGTTTCAAAGCCCTGGGGAAGTGGCATTCCTGAAGAAGCAAGAAGCTCCATTGCCCACCTACTTTTGTCTTTCTTGTTTCAGAGCCAAATGATGAAAGTGGAGCCAATGTAGATGCCTCCAAGATGTGGCGGGAAGACAGAGAACAATTTAACAAAATTGCCAAGCAGATTGTGCAGAAGTCACTTGGACTTTAAGCTCACAGAGAGACTGAAGTGTTTTGTATTTCTCTCCATCTGGAAACGAGCAGTGCTCAGTGCTAGTACCAAAAAGGAAAACTTTGTAAAACTATTGGCCTAGTTCTTATAATTCGTTATTTATTTACCATCTCTTTTCTTCCACTGCTCCAGAGAAGCCTCTAGTTCACTCACTAAATTGTGTGGAAAAGGGATTTAATGGTAGAGAAAAATACAGAGACAATGCTGTTTCAAAGGCTGCTTGCTGCTGCCTTACTTTGTGGTGTGGAAAGCCTGGAGACTTGGCAATCTGCAGCCCTCCCTCACCCTTCTGCTGTTGGAGAGCAGTGCTGGTTTGGATTGTCTGCTGGCAGAATTAGTTGTGTTTTTATAGGTAGCATTGCATCTGGAGCAGCAGTAGACAGGAGTTACTCTATCCATTCTGTACTTGTTAGGTTAAGGGCAGCAGTTGCAGTCAGATCTGATTTAAAGAGTATAGTTAGAAGGAGAGGCTGTAAAGCAGGGCTGTAGTCAAGGTGTGTTAGCAAAGAAAGGAACTTTAAGGGAGTGAGCTGTGAGGACTGGCTGGGGGTCTGGAATGGCCTGGTGTTCCCATGTACCACTATGAGTTTGTACTGAGCTTTTGAGTCAGTGTTGGCTTGGCAGAAATCCCAAGAGCTGCTTTATTAGTCCTTGAAGACACCCAGTTGTAAACTTCACACTCAGAGGCATGAGGTGTAAAGGCTGGATTGTGCAAGGTCACCTGGGTGAGGTAGGTCATTGGCAGTTGGAAAATCCAGTGAGGATGTGTTTGCTGTGCTGGGCATGTTCACAGCTCTGCAAGAATATCTGCTCACTCTGGTGGCATGTGAGTGTTGAGAGGATTTGGCACTGCTTTGCCATTCCAGCCCTGTCACCCATTTTCAGGTGAACGAGCCAGGTCCATCATGAGCATGAAGGACTTACAAAAGTGACCTGTGACACTCTACACTGAGTGCTCTTGTGCATTAAATAGGAGCCAGAGAGGATGGGCTGTTTGCTGAGGATGGTGGTGTGTGTGCTTTGGACATTTGCAGTGTTGTAACCAGTGTGAAGGGTGCAGGAGATACCAGCTGGTCAGTTCCTAAATCTGCTGAGGGGCCTCTGCTGACCTTTCTGCTTTGCAAGCCAATCTCATGTGTAGGTCCAAATTTCTCCAATTTACTACAAGCAATAACATGCCCATTGATAGCACATGGAATCCAATTTTGTTGGCAGCTTTAAATGGGCTAAATTTGACAAGGGCTGGTTTGTTGTTTTTTAAATGTGAAAAATTGTGATGTGGAAGAAGTCACACCATGAAGAAAGCTTTACAGAGGTGATGGTGTGCATGTGTGTGGTACAACTGTTCAGCATTTGTCTTGCTGTCTGTGCTGCAGATCACACTTTGCCATCGTTGTGCACCTCTGAAGAGTTGTATTGCTACAACCTGCTGATTTTACCTCCTTGTAGAAGTAATTGTGGCTTTGATGTCAGGGTGGAAGTGGGACTGGACATAGCTTGGGAGCAGAGATGATGAAATAGTGTTGTACCTAACTAGTATTTCAAGGCATACAGGAAAATGTAGCACTTTATGCAAACTGGGAGTGTTTTCTGGAGTAGAGGGAGAATTGTTCCTGGGAGTAGGGAAGCCACCTTTGGGAACAACACTGGAGAGCTGCAGGAGCCACTGCAGAAACACAGATGTGGCAAAAGTGGGGTTTGCTTAAGTGCTGAGTGTTTTATTCATGTGTGCTTGCTCATTATCTTCATTTTATGGTGGGGTTTAGTCTGCATACTGAAAATAAAGTGCTTATATTTTCTCCTTTTGTAGTTGTACACGAATGTATTGCAGTGGGTGTTGTATTTGAGTAACCACACGGCCAAGAGACTGCTCCAAAGGAGTGCAAGGGTTCATTCTAACCCAGTTAAAACATGTCATACTTTAGGAGTGAAAGAGCTGACAAGTTTGCATGGACTTTCCAGGCAACTAATGCTGGCAGTGGCTGGGTGATTCAAAGAAAACTAAAAATCTGATGGTGGGCAGATGGGGTGTAGTTTGCTCCTTACAGATGTTGTTATATCCATGTGTCTGGCCTAGGAGGTTCTGGTGAACGTGCAACAGGTGAATTCATTCAGAATGTGCTGGTATCAGCACTTGGGTCTGAGGAGGACATGTAGCTCATAGAATCACTGAATGGTTTGGGTGGGAACGGACCTTAAAGACCACCTAGTTCCACCCCCCTGCCATGGACAGGGACAACTTCCACTTGAGCAGGTTTCTCAGATGCCCAGTTCCCACTCAGAATTCCCTCAGTCCTCAAATTTCTGTTCAAAAGTAAAAAACCTTTCTTTTTTAAGTAGCTGACATGCAGTGGGCTTGCCGATAGGCATTTGAAGCCACCCAGTGACTATATCTACCTCTCAGTCTTAAAGGTGACAAAATGTGGGCAGAAGTTCACCTCAGAGGACTGAAACCTGGTGTTGAGGTGAGAGCTGTCCTAGCTGGTGGCTGTTTACTCAGCTGAAGCCAGTGGGTGAGTATTTGTGTTTGTCAAAAGAAATTCATTGCCCATTGTGTTCATTCAGGAAGGAATTCCTCCCTGTGAGGGAGGAGGCCGTGGCACAGGCTGCCCACAGAAGCTGTGGCTGCCCCTGGATCCCTGGAAATGTCCAAGGCCAGGGCTTGGAGCAACCTGGGCTAGTGGAAGGTGTCCCTGCCCATGGCAGGGGCTGGAATGGGATAAGCTTTAAGGTCCCTTCCAACCCACACCAGTCTGGGATTCTATGGAAGGTTTGAAAGTGGCAGTGTGGTTGGCATGTTAGATTCCCTGTTTCTATTTGCCAAAAAGAGCTAAAACTTCATTATTCTGCAACAAAATGAATCCTTGCATAAAGCAGGAGGGTTCAGCTCACACAGTGAAGGTGTGTGGGCTCCTGCTGTGACCAGCTGAGAGGGTTCCATGGCACAGACACCTTACTGCAGGTGGGGAACACCTGAAGGTTAAAACTTGTGAAGCTGGTGTGTAGCTCCTGGGATAGACTTCCCTGAAAGACTTAATTGTGTCCCTGAATGAACACTCATGTTGGCAGGATGTGCAGTAGTGGCCAGTAGCAATGTTTTCCTGAGCAGTTTTCAGTCTTCTTTCAGCCTGAAACACTTACTATAAAATATGTTCCTTGGTGAGTGTCAGAGCTCTACAGGTGTTATGCATGTAGGTAAAGTATTAAAGATTTTTTTAAAAAATCCTTTTCTCTGGATTGTATTTGCTTTAGGCTTTTACATTAAAAAAAGAACCCCAACCAAACCCTTCAACAAAGCTGTAAAAATGCAAGCAACATCCTCTGTCAAGCCTTTGTATATACACACATCCACACACGCTCACTGTTGTTTTTCCTTGGCAGAGGGGCTGTGTCAGAACACACACAGTGGGCTGTGAGACATCCATTAACTGGGTTGGTGTGCCTTTGAAAGTGTGAGAGGCGTTGGAGCCACATGAAACGGCTGCAGCTCGGGGGCAGAGCCAGCCCCGGGCTCCCTGCCAGCTTTTTTTTTGCCTTTCTGGGGTGATATCTTGAATGGAAGGTGGTGCTCTGCATTGGGATGGATGCAACAGGGAAGCTCTGTGCCAGGTGTCTTCCTGGTGAGGATGCTCTGTGTGTTTTACCCCTGTGAGAATGGAAAGGAGAAGCAGCACAGATCTGAAGTGTCCCTTCCCAGTGCCAGCCGTGCTGCTGATACTGGGATTGTCTTGGATGTGGCATTGCAAGGGCTCCTTATGTCCCCTCTCCTGCTGCCAGGTGCCACCTGATGTCTTGGGCACCAAAAATGCTGTGCCAGGCTCCCTGGTGCTGCCGGGATGAAACCATCACTGAGGAGGGAAGTGTTCCAGCCCTGTAACATTTGGTGGTCCTGCTTGGTGCTCTCATGGCCCCACGGGAGCGTGGGGTGGCTGGGAGGTCTGTGCCTTCCAGTCCTGGTGATCTTCCTGCCTCTCCCAGCCTGCTCCCATGGGTCTTCTCCCTGGGCAGGTGGTGTTAGAGCCCCAGGAGAAGCAGCCAGGTGGCTTTTGAAGGTGGCTCACACCCCCCGAGAGGGGACTGGGCAGCGGTGAGATGATGGGGTGTGTTAATAGATGATGAATGGCAGTGCCACGGCCCCGGGGTTATTACAGGGGAGCTGCTGGTGTGACAGTGTGTGTGGGAGCTCTCAGGAGGGATTTGGGAGTGGGTCTGTCTGGTCATGTCCCTGAAGGGTGTGGGGGAGATGAGCCAAGTCCTGGCCTGAGTGTCCTTCCTCCGTGCTGCATCCTGAGTGGGGGATGAGGCTGGGGCTCTGTCCCTGGCTGGAGGGACTGCCAGGAAGGGGGTGGCCAGGAAGGGCTGTCCTGGGCCAGAGCTCACTGAGGAGTGGAGGCAAACGCCCCTGCTGCAGCCAGGGCTGCGGGGTGACACGGGAGGTGGGTTCAAAGCAGCACAAATGCAGGATGCAACATGCAGGGGGTGGGGGGCACCCACGCTCTTGGGTGCAGGGCCCAGCTTAGGGAGGCTCTCCACCCACAGCTGGGATGGAAGTTTGGGCCCCAAACAGTTTTACCCCATGCCAAAATAATTTGGCAGATTGAACCAAATTGGGCTGGCATGGGGATGTTGAATGAATTGGGGGTTTTTTTGCTGAGTCTGCCTGGGGTGGGCTCACACAGACTCCTCTCCTGGTGTGCTGCTTCACCAGGATCCCTGTCTTCTTCTGCCAGTCAGAGGAGGACCTCTCAGAGAGAGCCAATCCCAGCTGGATCTCTCCAGGCTTGGTCAGCAGGTCAGGTGCTGGGGGATCTCCCTCTGTGAGACAGATGTGTTAGAGACATGCCCAGGTCTCCAAGCTGAAAATGAACAGCAGAGCTCATCCCCAGGGATGCCTTGTTTCCCCTTGCCATCCATCCTTCTGGGAGCTAGGAAATGGTGAAATATGGAGTGGGTTGGATCAGGTGAACTTGTTCTGAAGCAAAAACCCCTGGGGCTGGAGATCCTTCCTTGGTATCTAATAGGCTTGCTGTGAGTGTGGCTCTAGAGAGGCTTTGCTCAGCCAGAGCTCAGCTTTTCTCAGCAGTTCTTGCAATGGAGGAGGATGGCAGACAGGCAGCCTGGAGTCCAGGTGTTTTCAAGCTCACTTTGTCTGGAGAGGCAGTTAGAAGTTGAGCTTTGTCCTTGCCAGATCTTGGTTTGATATGGGATCTTCTTGGAACCTAGGCATGGCCTTGGTGGGAGGCCTGGGCTTTGTGGGCTGTAGGAAGCTCCTAAGGCTCTGTATGAAGTGTGGCTTTACAAAAACATCAGTATTCCTGGAGAAGCCACTTGTCCAAAGTGTCCCCATCCAGCCTCACTTAGCATTTGAAACTTTCAGCATCTGTCCCTGGAACACCCACTCAGTGACTGATTTGTCACTGACTGGTCACTGGTTTGATTTATTTTATCCATTCATCACCATCCTACAAGGCTTGTGGGTTGAATTCTCTCTCACACAGGAGATGCCTTCTTTGCTCAGAGAAGAAACTGTGTCTGCCCTGTCCCTGGAAGTGTCCAAGGCCAGGTTGGACGGGGGGCTTGGAGCAACCTGGGATAGTGGAAGATGTCCCTGCCCATGGCAGGGGGTGGAACTGGATGAGTTTTAAGGTCCCTTCCACCCAAACCTTTCTATGATTCTTCTGTAGATGCTTCTGTTCCCCCTTGGAGACCCACAGAAGTGATTGGGGTGATCTTCACTTCGAACTTGTGCTGAGCTCGCCCCTTCCCCACCACAGCGCTGTGCCTTGGCTGGTTACAGGAATCTGGGTGTCATCGTAGAATTGTTCAGTTGGAAAAGACCTCTGAGATCGTGGAGACAAACCATTAACCCAGCAGTGCCATATTCCCATGCCTGAGCCTCTCAGGAATGCTGCTGTGGAGCAGGAGAGGAGCTGTGGGGAGTGGATAACCCTGCTGAGAGTGCTGTCTCTGTGCTGTCTGTCTGTGCTAGCAGAGACAACCTCGGAGGGTTGGTGGCAGACACCTCGGCACGGGACCCGTGTCCCCCGCACACAGGGAGCCGCGGTGCTGCAGCCGGAGTGACTGCTGTGAAAAACACCAATCACTCGTTCTAAAAATGTTAAAAGTTTCATAGTAATAAAATGGTTATAAAAATAGTAATATAATAAGAGTAATAAAATTTGGACAATTGAGATTAGGTCAATACGAGACAATAAGAACAAAGAGTTAGGGACAGTCCAGGTACCTCTTTCTGGGCGAAATAAACCCGAAAAAGGACACACGTTGACAGAGGATTAACCCTTAAAAACAACAGCCTGTTGTATATTCATGCACCTCACACATGATGAATAAATTCTATTCAAACAAAGGATTCTGTCTGGTCAACGTCAACTTCTTCCTCTTAATCCTAACAGCGTCTTCAGGGCTGAGAGAAGCAGGAAGAAGTTCGTTTCTTCTGATAATGGGGCAATAAATTCTCTTTCTCTGAAAGATTTAGGTGTCCTGTGGCTGCTATCTCTGTGTGAGTCCTTTCTTTAAAAAAAAAATATCCTACATAGCATAGTTTCTATTTTAACACTATGTTATAACCTAAAACTATATTTAACACACTACTTAAGAAAATGAATGCAGCATAACTTTCTAACATAACGCATATAATATTCATCTTAATATTTGCGAAAAGCCAATCATAAAATAGGCATTTTTCACAACTGGGCAGCAGCATTGCGCTGGAAGAGCTGCCCTGAAGAAAGTCATGGAAAACAATAGGAATTGTTCTGTGCCTTTGTTCCCTTTCCTTGCCGGATGTCGGAGGAGATGGAGCCGCGCTCGCTGCCGGCGGGCGGGCAGAGCGAGCGTGGCTGCCGCCTTGGCACCGGGCAGCCCGCCGGCTCCTCCCGAGCCGGGATCATCGCTCCTGGGATAATTACAGTGTGACACTGTCATACGAGGGAGCGATAAAACTGGCCAGTGATTCTCTGGGTCTGGGGGCAGGAGGCGTTCTTATGGCTGCAGATGCTAAAGCTGCTGTTTGCTGCGGGAGCTCGGCCCGTGGTCTCAGCCCAGGCTGCTGCCAGCACTGGGGAGGGGATTGTGGTGCCAGCACTGGGGAGGGGATTGTGGTGCCAGCACTGGGGAGGGGATTGTGGTGCCCGCACTCTCCCGGGGCAGGGCTCTGAGGTGGACTTGTGGCAGAGAAGTTGCTGACTGGTCCCTAACCTGGCAGCCATGGGGTCGTTTCGGCCCAAGCAGCACCGTGCTTCCCATTTTCTGTCCCTGGCAGTCCTCAGTGGGCCTGAGCACTGAGGGAAAATCCCCGGGTTTCCTTGCTGTGGCTCCTGGTGCTGCTTTCTGCCATCTGCCTGTTGAGAGCTGCTGCGTGTGGTCACTGCCCAGATCAAAGGCTACAAGCACAGGTGGAGGAGGGTTTCCCCCTGCACTGCCAAGGGAGATTCCTCTTGCCATGCCAGAGCCAGCCCTGGGGCTCAGGTGTTACTCCAAGGCAGCCTACGGAGAGAGATCACAGAATCAGAATCCCCAAGTGGTTTGTGTTGGAAGCGATATTAAAGCTCATCTGCCTCCAACCCACCTTCCACTAGCCCAGGTTGCTCCAATCCCCATCCAGCCTGGCCTTGAACATTTTCAGGGATGGAGAGTCCACAACATCTCTGGGCAACAGTCAGCACAGAGCCCTTGGCATGGGGTTTGCTTGGCCAAGCTGACAGCTCCCCACACAGAGCCCCTGGGTGTGCTTGTTCAGCCTGGTGAGCTGCTGATCCTGGTGCAGGAAAGCTCAGAGGTGTTTCCAAAACCCCAGCTGCTCTGCACAACCCCGGGGTTGGGACGAGAGTCGTTGCTGAAGGAGATTAAAGCACAGGCAGTGAGCATGGAACATGAATGTTGCCTGCTTCCCCTTGGCCTCTGGATTGCTGTTTATTCCCTTTGCAGAGAGATCTCAGCGGAGCTCCAAGCCAAGCAGAATTTTCCCATTGCAGGTGGAGCAGGGGGTCCAGGCAGAGCTCCTGCATCTCCTGCACCACCACCCAGTGACCTGTAGGCCCCTGTCCTGCTCTTTTGCCTCTGTGCAGACCTGAGATCTACAGAAAATACCCAGAGCACTGTTCCCACAGTCGGTGTGCTCACGGCTGCCTCGGTTGGATGCTGTCCATCCAAAGTGGTGAGCCTGGGGATCCTGCAGCTGTGGGGAGGTGGCTCAGCCTCTTCAACAGGTTTGGGCACACTGGGGGAAGGTGACAAAAAATAAAACAACTACATCAACAAGGGACAGGCAGTAGTGAAGAGCTATTGGTCACATGCAGGGCGAAACGAGGGGAGATGCAGCTGTGGGGGCTGCACACCCCCATCCGAGAGAGCTGCGGTGTGGAAGCATGGTCTCAAAGCCTGTCTTCCCTTGTGCTGGTGAAAGTTAAGTGTCTGCTTTCTGGAGCCCTTTCAGAGCCTGCCAGCTCAGCTGCCATGTGTCCTCCAAATGCAGGGCAGGATGCTCAGCTTCCTCCTGGCTGCCTGGACAGGCACATGGGCTGCAACCCACTGCCTGCTGCCATGCCCAAAGCAGGCTGGGGGCTCCCAGCTCCTTCCTTCCCTGGGGCTGGCAGTGGCTGTGGAGCCAGGGAGGGCTCTGGGACATGAGCTATGCTGGTGGCTGGCCACCGCCTGGCAGGGATTGCTCCCGAGGGCAGCTCCGTGCTGGGAAGCTGGCAGCAGGACTTGCTGCGTTGGGGCGGCTTTGTGCTGGTTTTTTTTTTTTTTTGGTGGTTTTCCTAAAAACGGTGCCTTTTGCAATCCTCCCAGTCTTTCACAAAACTTTTCCTGGCAGAGCCTCTCAAAAACTTCTGAGAATTCAGCTTTTGAAAGGCGTTGGGGTTAAAGACATTTGCGCTTCTGTGCCATGCTGACAGGTTTCCTGGGGTGGAGATCCCTTGCCGGAACTGCTTTATGATGCTGGGTTGGACTCAGGGAGCTGCAGTTGCTCCAGGAAACACAGGGAAGTTTTCAGCCTGGGAGAAAGGGCAGTGGTGACAAGGGAGGAGCCTTGGAAGCGGCTGAGGATGGAGACCTCATCCCACCATCCTGGGGAAGGTGTTGCAGTTGTTGAACCCAAACTGTGGTTTGGGGAACTGCGATCTGGGATGTCACGCTGAGAACAATTCCCCCCATCCCCTTCATAACTGATCCCAAAGGGCTGATGTCCACCCTGCTGCTCACACAGATGAGACCAACTCCACGTGCTCATCACTGACCTCCGGCTCTATCCCTGTGGGTGCGAGTGTGGCAGGCTCTGCTGGCCCTGCTGCTGCAGACAGCAGAGTGGACAAAAGTTGGGGACACCATGGGATGGGCATTTGTCCATCAGTTACTTATGGGGTCCCTCAAAGCTTTGCCCTTGCTGATGCCTGCGCTGCGTTTCAGGGAAAAATACTTGACGGACTTAGAGGTCTTTTCCAACCTAAAGGATTCTCTGATTATGTACAGATGTCAGGAATAAAGACTGAAATGAATAAGGCATGAAGCCCTGAAACACGGCTTTGTGTCTGCAAATAATAAGGAAAGAGTTACAGCCTTGGAAGAGCAGGAACGTTCCCCCGTGTGCAGGGTCCAGCCGGTCCCTGGCGTCGACGAGGTGCCCTCCTGGCACTGTCCCCTGTGTGAAAGCTCTGCTTGCAGTGGATTGCCTACAGATGGGTTTCTCAACCTTTCCTAACCCAGGGATGGCCAAACCTTTCTGGTGAAAATCCAAGGATCATTTTGTTCGGAGCCACCACATGGTTTTATTTACGCCCCATGCGAATTAGGCAAACGTCTCGCTGTTTGTCTCTTTTATTTCATCCCCTCGTGCTTGTTTCTGCACACAGGAATGCACGCCTGTGTGCTTAGGAGCTATTTTGCAGACCACTTCCTACTGTCCTGGGGACAAGGAGCAGGTCCTGGGCCCAGTGTGACAGCGGGGAGCGACGTGTCCCTGTCCTTACTTCACATCACAGCTCGGCTCCCCAGGCAGGGAGCAAAGCCACTCCACCATCTCCTGCCACGCCAGCATCCCAGCCCAGTGAGGGGGGAACCCTTGAGGACCTTCAGTGTCCCTGTCCTCACCTGGAGACTGTTCATTAACGTGGCTGAACGGCAGCCTGAGCCCACCAGGTCCTCTGTGCTCATCACTGGGGGTTTCAGTCCCTCCACCTCTTGCCTGGAAGTCCACAGGTCTCCCTGTGTCTCGAGGGGGCACCCACACCTTGTCCTTGGCTCTGAGGATGTCCCCACTGACTGTTTTTTTGGCCAAGAAAGCACTGAAAGGTAGCTGCATCCCCTTTGGAAAACCAATGGACTCGGAATCTCTGCCAGGACTTTCCCTCCCTCCCTGGACCCTTGCAGAGCCTCAGCAGGAGCCTTCCCCAAATCCATCCCTTGCTCAGGGCAATTCTGCCAGCTCCCAAAGCCACGCTTAACTTGACACATGTGTGCAGCCCTGGGAAATGTGGTGGCTCTGATTCTTGTTTGTGATGCCTTCCCCAGTTCCAACCTGACAGGAGCCTTCCCTCCAGTGCACACCTCTCTGCCAGACATGCTTGGAACACCGGTCTCCATCTTCCCATGGCCTGGGGTTCAGTGAGGCAACTGCTCCCAGTCCCAGCCCTGGTGGGTGCCCTCAAGGCTGCAAGGAGTGTCAGGAGGGACTGTGCCTGTCAGGGGACATGGGATGGTTTGTCCTCCTGCATCCCTTGTGCTCATCTCCAGCAGCTGACATTCAGGGCCTTTTGGGACCCCCAGGTTTGGTTATGGCTGTGCCACTGGCCACCATCCCTAGCATGAGGATGAGGATGAGGATGAGGAGACAGCAGTGCCTCACCTCTTGCAGAGAGGTTAAACTCTGTTTAAGCACGATCCTGGTAGAACCCTAATTTGGGGGATGCCCAAAGGGAGGCTCTTTGGAGGGGGGAGCTCCATGCAGCCCTGCTGGGGCTGTTGGACAGACACACAGCCACTCTGCAGCCTCTGAGACAGAGGCACCAAGCTTCTGGTGTCCTGGGCTGCGTGGGGCTCAGAACAGCTCCTCCTGGGGTGTGGGACAAGGTGTGGCCATGGCGCTGCACTCCACCGTGGCTTGCACTCCTTGGGCTGCACTCTCAGTCCCAGCACTCCGGGGTGAGGACGGACTGACAGCAAGCACGGCTGTGGGTCCGTCTCTGGCTCTTCCTCGCTGACAAAACCCCCAGTTTGCGACACAATTTCTGGCGTTTGGTCCTCGCCATCCGCTTTCCATTCTAGCGCTCGCCTTGCAGGAAGGCTGTGGGGACGAGGGGGGTGGGAGCCTGTTTCAATTGTTCGGGGAATGGAAGAGCCTGGTTCTGTGGCTGGTGGAGCCCAGCGGAGCTCACTGTGTGCAGGGAGCTTTCCCACTGCTGGTGCTTCCCTTGGAGCAGCAGAAGCTGGAGGGTTTCTGAATCGGTGGCATTTTAGTGGCAGGGCTGGGTCTGGTGGCTGGCCCTTGGGATGGAGCCTTGCTTGGGGCATGGGGTGTGCATCACCTGCCTGGGGCAATGTGGGGGAGAAATGTGCAGTTTTTGGGATCTGCCCACGGTGGAGTGGTCCAGAGGGGTCAGAGGGTCTCTCATCCAATACAAGCTGAAAACCAATGCATTTAGGGGCCGGAGGGCTCCCACCCAGTTCTCTCCGGGCAGAAGTGAATCTCTCACCTACTCCCATGCGAGCCCAGAAAAATGAATCACCAAAAATGAAAGGAAGCAAAGAAAGCAAGCAAAAAATAATTATTAAAAAATCCCTCCCCAAAGCCGCCTTCCAGAGGGTTGGGCAAAAGATAAAAGCCCTCGGAGGAGCCGGGACTCCTCCTCTCCCACCACCGACCTCTCATTTAAATGTCTGTGTGCAGGCTGGAGCCGGCACTGCCTCTTCGGCCGGCCCGGGAGCCCCCCAGGAGCCCCCTGGCCGTGCCCCCGGGGGCGATGCCCACGCAGAGCATGGGCACAGCGCCGGGCTTCAGCAGCCGGGGGTGACGCGGCCCCGGGAGCGGTGCCGGGGTCCCGGGGCAGAGCATGCCGGAGCCCCCGGGGCGCTGAGCCGAGCAGCGCCGGGAGGGCCGAGCGGACAGCGGGGGGGTCCCGGTGGATGGACGCCCCCAGGGCAGACCCCCGATGTCGGCGGCACTGCTGCTCTGGGTGGTTCTGCTCCGCTGGGCCAGCGGCGGGGGCTTCACCCGGGCAGGCAGGACGTGGCAGCACTGCACAGGTAGGAGCCGAGGGAGGGGGCCAGGGGTGTTCACCTGTGGCACGGGGCTGCTCCAAAGGCTGGGATGCTGGCAAACCCCAGAGGGAGTGCTCTGTTTCGGGGGGCACGCCCGCTGTGGGTCAGCTCTCGCTGGCAGCCCAGCCCGCTGTTCTGTGCTCAGTGCCCCGAGTGACAGGGGTGCCTGGGGGCTGCATGCCAGCACCAGCACCCATGGATGGTGGCAGGGTGCGGGGTCATTCCTGTGCCTGCCGCCCCACAAGGCCAACGGGGGAGCAACCAGCCCTCTGGGAGCTGTGGGGAGAGCTGTGCCTGTCCCTGTGGCACCAGCGTGGTCCCAGGCTCTGCTGGGGGCAGGGGATGGACTGGAAAAAGGACAAGAGAGCCATGAAGTCCCCCTGGAAAGTCCCTCCTGCCCGGGCTCTTCTGTGCTCTGGCAGGCACAACCCGCACCCCCCCGGCAGCAGAAGTTTCCGTCCCACGTTCCCGGCCGGAGCCGGCAGCTCCGGTGTCATTTCCCGAGCCAAGGAGGGTCCCGTGCCCTGGCTCTGCCATCCCATCCCCATGCCTGTGCTGTGTGGGCAGCCAAGCCTGAGCTCAGCTTTTGGGGCCGCTCGGGCCCAGGCTCTGCGTGCTTAGGGCTTGTCCCAGTTTGATGGCAATTGTATTTGCTTTTTGTACAGCCCAGGTGATGTGAGAAGAAAAACAGGGAGAGATTAGGGGGTTTCTGCCCACTGCCTCCTCCCCGAGGTGCTCCAATCTCTCTGGGAATGTCCCTGCTGTCCCCAGGCAGCCTTGGCTGGAGGGATCCAGGGGGTGCTGAGGCCCCAGCATCATCCTGGGGACCCCAGCATCATCCTGGGGACCCCAGCACGAGGCCCCCTGATGCCACCTGTGCTGCCCAGGCTGGGCTGGAGCACCCCAGCTGCTCTGCCAGCCTCAGCAGTGATGGCTGTGGGAGGCAGACCTTTGGATTTAGGGATCTGGGTTTGGTTTTAGGACTTGGCCCCTTCCTGGCCCACAACGTCCAGCACCAGCTGAGTTCTCCCTCAGCTCATCCTCAGCATCTCAGGGGCAACTGGGGGCTCCTAAACCCCTCTGCAAATCCAAGCCTGAGTTCAGCTTGTACTTTTTGCTGGGAAAAACAGGAACTGGCCGTTGCCCGAGTGATGCATTTCTGAAATAAGCTGTTCCAGTTAAAACTCCCCCACCAAGACTTTGCTTTAGGAATAGCTTAAACCAGCAGTGGGGCGGGCAGGGGGCACACAGAGCTGCCAGGGTGGGAAGGACCTCACCATCTCCCTGCTCTGGTCTGGATGGAGCCACATGAGCAGATTCCTCCTTGCTCTGCCCACCTGGAGCTGGGCTGGCCAGGCGCGTCTGGAGGAAGCGCTTCCCTTCCGCAGCTGGTTTGGATTCAGACACACAGCCCAGCCTTGCTCGCAGCTCCCTCCTTCCCAGCCCTCCCGCTGTGCCCCAGCAGCCCGGATTTATTAGTACAAATTGGAGCTAAAAGCCAGGTCTCAGCGGGGTGGGATGGAATCAGGGATGTTTAGTGCAGCCAAGTGCTGCTTCATCTCTTGGGCAGCATCTCCCTTCTCTGCCACAAAAGCATTCAAAAATAAAGCCAGCAGGGTCCAAGGCCAGGAGAAGTCCCCACAGCTGCTCCAGCCCTTACTGTGGCACAATGTTGGACCTGGCATTGCTCCGTGGGGTGGCACTTTCTGGTGCTGTTGTGCTGGGTGCTCTCACCGGGGAGATGCCCTGGGGCTGGGCACGGCGTTCTCTTCTCTGGGGAGAGGGTAATTATTTATAATGAGTGGTTTTGGTGCCTGCTGGGAGAGTGCGTGTGCGTGTGCGCAATTAGGGCTGGGCTGGGAGAGCCTGAACGGGACCGGAGGGGTGGAGCTGTCCCCACTGCCCTGTGGACAGGTTTGGGGACGGGTGGCTGTCCTGAGAGCAAGTCTGTGGCACCGCAGCCCTGCCTGCTCTCCTGGCTGCGGCCGCTGGTGCAGGTGCATCCCGAGGAAGCTGCTGGCAGCCCGAGGGTGCCTGGGTGGCATCTCCCAGCTCCAGTGTCAGCACTCAGAGCTGCATCAGCGAGGTGGCTCTGCACACTCGGTGTTCCTGCTGTGGCGGTGGAGATGCCAGCCTTGTGTCTGAGCGGCAAATCTGGCCCTGAAGCAGGGCACGGGGTGATGTTCTTGCACCAGGCACGGGCCCGTCCTGCTGCTCAGCCAGCGCCGGGACACCGCCATCCCACAGGGTGATAAAACACGGCGCTGTCTCCCGGCACAGAGCTGCGCCCGCTGGACATGCTGTCGGAGGCGGTGCCGCCCGGGGCCCCGGCCCGCGGCGTGCGGGTCTCGCAGGCGCAGGGGGTGCGCGGCCTGCAGCTCTCCGCATCCCGGCCCCGCGCCCTGGCCTTCCCCGCCTCGCGGCTCTTCATCCACTGCGACCGCTTCCCCGAGGAGTTCTCCATCATCGTCACGCTGCGAGCGCTCCGCCGCCCCGCCAAGGTGAGCGCGGCCGGCCGGGCACCGTAATGGCACGGTACGGGCACGGTGCGGGCACGGAGCAGGCACGGTACAGGCACGGAGTGGGCACGGTGTGGGTATGGAGAGGGCACGGTGCGGGCACGGTGCGGGCACGATACAGGCATGGTAATGGCACGGTACAGACACGGTGCAGGCACGGAGCAGGCACGGTACAGGCACGGAGTGGGCACGGTGTGGGTATGGAGAGGGCACGGTGCGGGCACGGTGCGGGCACGATACAGGCATGGTAATGGCACCCCTCTTACACGGTGCAGGCACGGAGCAGGCACGGTATAGGCACGGAGCGGGCACGATGCGGGTACGGAGAGGGCACGGTAATGGCACGGTACGGGCACGGTGTGGGCACGGTACAGGCACGGTGTGGGCACGCTACAGGCACGGTACAGACACGGTGCGGGCACAGCACGGCCCCGCAGGTGCCAGCCCGTGCCCTCCCGCAGAGGAACGAGTACATCTTCACGCTGATGGTGGAGGAGAGCCCCAGCGTCCTGGTGGGGCTGCGCTACGCCCCCGACAAGCTCCACTTCCTCTTCTGGAGCCAGGAGCGCGCCGGCGGCTGGCAGACCCGCGTCACCTTCCCCAACGTGTCCCTCTCCGACAACCAGTGGCACACGCTCATCCTGGCTGTCTCCGGCCAGTCCTTCTCCTTGACGGTGGACTGCAGCGTCCCCAAGGATGTGTAGGTTGGGGCAGCGCCGCGGGGCTCGGCAGAGTGGGCAGGGTGATGTTCCTCCACCAGCGTCTCCTCTGGCCAGCAGAAGATGCTGTGAAATTGTGCTCTTGTGTGAAATCTCCTGTCTGGCCATCCCCAGGGTGGTGGAGACACCATTTCCAGCCTCGCTGTCGGTGAGGAGAGCCAGCTTCTACCTGGGCAACAGGCGGAGGAGGAAAGGCGTGTTCACGGTAGGTGCCCGTGGTGTGGCTGTCCCGGGGTGCCCAGGCGGGCTCGGGGTGCTCGTGGCTGGCTGAGGAACGACCCACAGCCCTCTTCTCTCAGCCCCTTATGCTGGCAGGGCCTGGGCCACGGCACAGGAGGGAGAGGAGGCTGTGGGTCCTTCCCATGTGGAGGCACTGCAAGGCAGCTGCTCCAAGTCCCGTGCCCCTTACGTCAGCTGTGAGATTGCCCCAGCCGGGCATCTGGGGTCTGACAGATGTGCATGAATCCCGTGGGCACTTCTGCATCCCGGGAGGGAGGGCAACAAGCAGAAGTCAGGCGGGAAATCCAAGGCACGGATTGCCTGTAATTCCCATTCTGTGATCTGCGGGACTTGGTCTCCATACCTCTGCTCCCACTTTCCCAGGGCTTGCTGAGACAGCTTGTCCTGCTGCCGGGAGCCGACGCCACCCCCCGGATATGCCACGCCGTGAACTTCAAAGTAGCAACACTCTCTGTCCCCAGTGTCCTCCAGGATGTCCCTGCGAAGCCAGTGAGCAACGAGGTGCTCAAATACCCCTACGGTCAGTGCCCACGGCAGGGCTCTGCTGGCCCCTCCACCTCTGTGAGGAAGGGTCTGGGCAGGGGGCTGGGAATGAAGCAGGAGCAGAGAGGAGGAGGGTGTTCCTGTTGCCAGCACTCTCTGTTTCTCAATGTGTGTGTTGGGATCCCTGTCCAAAATCTCCCTGAATACACAGGGTGGCCCTGCCTGGGTCCCTGGGCTCGTGTCAGTAGCCCCACACACAGAGTTGTCCCAGTCTGTGGCTCCCCAGATTTGTGCTGGGATTCCATTTTCCCCACTGCCTGATGCCCACCATCAGGATGAGGGCAGGACGTTTGCCCCTTCCCTGCTCCTCCCTGTGTGCACTGAGAGGCTCCTCGCTCCTCCCCATGCCCAGAGACTGACATGAAGGTGACCCTGGGGGCCCGGCCACGCTGCTCCAAGCAGGAGAAGGCTCAGTTCTGGTTCAACGCCTCCCGCCGAGGGCTGTACCTCTGCAACGGCAGCACCTGGCTCTCCATGCTGGAAGGTACCCCGGGGAGGTGCTGGCACTCTGGGGGAGGGAAGGAGACCCTTGCAGCAGAGCAGGAGCTGGGATTTGCCCTTGAGGCCGCTTTGGGATGGGAATCAGCAGCAGTGAGGGACTGGGGTGTCCCCCTCTCTCTGCTCTGCTTGGCCAGGCCTTGCTTTGCTCTCAATGCCCATGGCACTTCCAGAGCACCTCTGGATTTAAATGCCTCTGTGGTCCCTCCACCTTCTCCACATTATCTGTCCCTCCTGGGAATTTTGTGGGCAGGATGAGCTCCTGACCTGTCTGAGCAGGACAGCTCACCCCACGAGAGCCATGCTCGGGGTGTTGGGGTGCTGCCCCAGTGCTGAAGCATTTGTGGGATGGATAAGGGGAAACAAGGAGACCCAACAGCAGCCAGAAATACTGGGTGTGATTGGGACGGTGGCAGACACAGGTCTCAGTGTCATCTGGGCTCTGGTGGAACACTTTGTAGGGAAAACAGTGGGAGCACCAAGGTGGGAAAGGCAATCAGAGCCTGGGATGGATGGGTGTTCTTCAACAATGACGTGGATTTCATCCACTGGCGCTCTCACTCACTCCAGGCTGTCTACCCAGGATCCCTGGAGAGGACATGGAGGATGGGATATGTTCCTAACTGAGCTGTCCTTCCCTTCCCTCCTCTCCCAGCATATTTCTTCTGCCAATACCCACAGGGTGGGTTTGGATGAGCCATTTGTCCCCCACAGCAGCTAGCAGTGACCCCCTATCCTTCCCTATCTCTGGAAGCCATCAGGATTGCACGGTGTCCCTATTTCCTCAAGGAGAGCTCATCCAGGGTCTTACTGACCTGTGCCCCTTGGTGCCACCAACACTGCCCCTTCTGCCGTTTGTCCCTTCCAGTGCCCATCCATCTGCTATCAGGGCCACTCTGGAGCTTTCTGCTCCAATTTCTGGCATGAATTCTGTCTTAGTCTTCCCTAACCTCTCCTGCTGTCATCTTCTCCCTGTTCTCTTGAGGATAAATATATCAAAGTGACCAAAATCCATGCCATGGGGTGCTTTCCAGCTCCCAAAGGACACAGCTGTGCTCTCTGCTGGAGAACAGGCAGGGCTGGGTGGGGCTGGATGTGCTGCAGTCAGCCTCTTACCACCCCTTGGCCTGGCCCTTCACCCCCAGTGGCACCAGGACCTTCAAAGCTGTGCACAGCAGCAGAGCCCTCGTGGGGCCCCTCTCCAGCTAAAACCACCTGGTTTTAACCTCACCCCTCTTTTTTTTTTGGTGGGCTGCCAGTCCAACACAGGCTGGACTACGTGGAGGAGTACCAGAACCTGGTGACCAACTCGGAGACGATGGGCATTGAGGTGTTCAGCATCCCCAGGCTGGGGCTCTTTGCAGCCATGGCCAACCGGCTCACGCCCCCGGGCTCGGCCATCTACAGGTGGACTGAGGGCAAGTTTGTGCACTACCAGAACATCCCCACCCACCAAGCTCAGTCCTGCAAGTATTTCACCATTGGGAAGAAGGTGAGGCTGCCAGGAAGGTGCCCCCGTGTTTCAGTACATTAAATTGCAGGGGCTCAACACGGGATTCTCTGAAGCCTGGAGGCTTGGGTGTGGTTTAGAGAATGCAGGTAACTGCATCTCAGAGATCTGCCTGTGGTCTTCAAGAGCCATCAGGGCCTGCAGTTCCCTCTTGAGACCCACTGAGTCCAACCTGCTGCATTTTAAAACTCTCCTGCTTTTTAATTATTCCAGGAATTCAGAGCTACCTCTTCTCCCCTGGGCAATGTGCCTTGGGGCTTGAGCAGAGGATTTGCCTGGATCCTCTCCCTGGGAAGCTAATTATCCCTTTGGATGAACCCAGGAAAGCCATCTGCTGAGAGCCAGCTCTGTGCAGGATTCCTAGGGAAGCTGGGATTGCTCCCCCTCTGTCGTGACCCATTCTGGCTTTGTCCCCAGGGTTTTCTCTTCCCACTGAAGCTGTTTCTGGAAATGCCACAAAGGGGCTCCTTGGACTGGTGCTTGCAGAGAGAGCAGAGCTGGGGTTCACCTTTTGTGGAGGGACAGGGGGACAGCCCGGCACAGCCCTGTCCTTGGGGGTGGCTGCTCCTTGGCAGCACAAAGCCCTGGTGCTGTACAGGCCAGGAGGCAGGAGACACCCCCACTGACTCTTTCCTCTTTGTGGGCTGTGGCTCTGTGCCTCTTTGTGGCCCAAACTGGAGCGTGATCTCTGCTGCTCCATCTGAAGGACACTGGGGTGGCACAGCATGACAGAGCTTGGGTGTGCTCCCTGCCGTGCACTTGGCCACCTCTGCTGCACCACTCTTGTCTCTTACACTCTCACAGGGGTTTCTTGGTCTGGAAAACCAGAGTTTTGTCTCAGGGAATTGTTATCATTATTGCCATTGTTATCATTATCATACCTGCCTTTTTTTTGTTCTGACACCTTTACTCACAGGGGGGTTTGTCAGCTGAACCTCCCTCCTTCCCCTGTGCATTTCATGTCCATGCTCCCCATTCCTGGGGCTGGAGGGCGAGTGCAGACAGCTCAGCTCTCCCCCACCTTGTCTAAGAGCTGCTGGCTGCCAGTTGTGCCCCTGCCATCCACTAGGACCCCCACAGGCCACTGGGTCCCTGTCCCCACTTTGTGTTGCTTGGGGACAGCTCAAGGACCCCAGCCAGGGCCACACCAGCCACCTCCATCCCACCTCCCCCTGTGTTTTCTTGTCCGTGCTGCTTTGAGAGGAGAAACCCAAGCCATCCTGGCTTTTCCTTTCCCAGATCTTCCTGGCAGTGGCGAATTTTGAGCAGGATGAGAGGGGTCAGGAGTTCTCAGTGATATTCAAGTGGAGCCGCAGGAAAGCCAAGTTCATCGCGTACCAGCGGATCAGCACGCACAGCGCCAGGGACTGGGAGGCCTTTGTCATCGAGGGAGAGGCTTTTCTTGCTGTGGTCAACCACAGAGAAGGTACCCAGCCCTCAGTGCTCCCTGCAGGGCGGTGTCTGGGGCCCTGGCAGTGCCCTGCTCACAGCAGGCTCCCCATGCTTTCTCAGGGGAGCTGAGCACGCCCGGGGTTCCCCAGGCCACCCAATGCCTTGAGAGGAGAGAAAAGCTTTTGAGCATGGCAGGCTCCCCGTGCTTGCTCAGGGGAGCTGAGCACACCTGGGTTCCCCAGGCCACCCAATGCCTTGAGAGGAGAGAAAAGCTTTTGAGCAAGGGGGTGACACAGTCACAGGCTGCAGGGGACAAGGACAGGAGTGGGGATGGTGTCTGTGCTGTGTCTTTCTGCTTATTTTCAATTTTATCCCCAATACTGTGTAACCTGCTAGTGCCACGGGTGGAGCCTTTTGTGAAGCCAGATCCTCAGCTTTGTGGGCACACAGGAAACTGAGTGAGAGCCAGCTGAGCTCCCTCCCTGGATACCCTGCAGACACGATCCAGCCTCCTTCCCCTCCCCAGGGAGTTGTTCTGGGCTGGGATGTGCAGCCCTGGTTGACAGCACAGCCCTGGCTCTGCGGGATGCTCCCAGCTGGGCTCAGATGAGCCAGTGGCTCCTTCCCTGCCATCAGAGCTGGCTCAGGGGGCATCAGTGCCTCTGGCACCAGGCTCAGAGCTGGCACCAGGCTGCGTGGGCACCTGTGGGCTGGGCTGGACAGTCCCTGTGTCACCTGTTGGACTCCGTCAGGGCCAGCTGGGTGAGACCTTCCCTTGTGGCAGTTTGCCAGCCATGCACATCACACGGGGGTTGAGACCATCATGGCCAAGCCAGACTGGGGATGGTTCCCTTCATGGGGACTGGAGGTTCAGTCTCTGAGGAGCTGCCACTTATCCATGTGGCCATTCCCACTTTTCCTGCAGCCTTTCTTTACCCAAGTCCCTGTTGCAATGCAGATTTAAAGCCTGCTGGGTCCCACACAGGTATGAGGTGGAGATGCTCGAGCTGAGCCCAGGAGCTGATGGAGCACGTGCTTTAGGGCAGGGGGAAGCCCAGGGATGTAGGCACACAGTTTGTGGTGAGTATGGGCTGAAGCTTTCTGAAATTGTGTGGTGACGGTCTGTGTATGGTGGCTGTCTCAACTGTGACATGTGCTGTGGCATAGGGACACAGCTGGGACTGTGAGACAGCCAGCAGAGCTTGTCCACCCTGTGATGCTGGCAGGGAGTGCAGCTTGTGTGGGGATAAAGTCCCTGCCTGTCCCTCCTCTGCCAGGGCTGCCACAAAGCTGCTGCTGTGCACTTGGGACAAGCTGTTGGTGTGTTCCATGGGATGGAGGCTCTAGGAATGGAGACACTAGGTAGGGATGGAGGCTGTAGAATCTCTTTGGCTACTTCTTGGGGAGCAACAGGTCATTTGCAAACAGCCTCGTGACCTGCTGGCAAACATTAACGCAGCTGAGCCTGTTTTGGGGTCTTGTCCCCTACACAAAGCAGGAATTCCTTCCCCTCATGGTGCACATCTGTCTCTCCCAGGGAACAACCACAATATAGACAGTGTGATATACAGGTGGAACCCCAGGACAGGGCTGTTTGAAACTAACCAGACCATTCCTACCTCTGGAGCCTACGACTGGGAATTCTTCACCATCGGACCATATTCCTTCCTGGCTGTAGCTAACACATTCAATGGCACGTCCACTAAGATCTACTCACACATCTACATCTGGCTCAGTGGCTCTTTCCAGCTCTTCCAGTCTATCCTGGTAAGGCTTGGCCACTGCTCCTCAGTCCCCCCTCTGTGTTTAGACAGGGCAGCCACATCCAGCTTCTCACGGCCTCCTTCCCCACAGACATTTGGTGCAGCTGACTGGGAGGTTTTCCACATTGGGGACAGAGTCTTCCTGGCTGTTGCCAACAGCCACAGCTATGACAGTGGGATGCCAGCACCCTCCAACTTCTATGCCATCAACTCCTCCATCTATGAGCTGAACATCACGGCCCAGATGTTTGTTAAATTCCAGGACCTTCTCACCTACAGGTACCTGTGCAAGGATTCAGGGTGCTCCTTGGTCTGTGTCCTTCCCCTGAGCAACGCAAAGGTCTCCAGAATCCCAGAATGGTTTGGGTGGGAAGGGACCTTAAAGCCCATCTCATTCCACCCCTGCCATGGGCAGGGACACCTTCCACTAGCCCAGGTTGCTCCAAGCCCTGTCCAGCCTGGCTTTGGACTCTTCCAGGGATGGGATGGCTGCAGCTGTGCCAGGGCCTCTCCTCTTTCGGTTTAAAACTACACTTGCTTGTCTCCTGGAGGGCTCCTGCAGGCTTCACACTCCCAGGGACTGAGACTGGTGGGGAGGGTGATGGCTGATGGCTCCTTGGCACCAAGTCCCAGTGGGAGCTGGGAGAAGGCTAGATTTGGGAATGAGGGTGGATTTCTTTCAGGAACAGCCTGGGAAGAGCAGGGTTTTCTGTGAGTGCTCAGGGTGTCAGAGACTGGGGGGGTGGGGTGGCCACACAGGGTTAATCTCATCTGTCCCTCTGCTCATTCCATCCCCAGTGCCCTGGACTGGGAGTTCTTCTCAGTGGGAGACGACTCTTTCCTGGTGGTGGCCAACTCCTTCGATGGCTTCACCTTCTCTGTGAACAGCATCATCTACAGGTACTGCAGAGGCCAGGCTGGGGGCTGCTCCGGCAGGAACCACCCTGCACGGCCACAGCCTGCTGCACCTGCCCAGGGAGCAGGGGTAGGACTGCTCCCTGCTTTCAGGCAGGCATGGGAAGCCCCGCTGAGGGACATCCCACCCTGAGCCACAGCAGGGAGCTGGAGATGGCAGCCCCAGGGCTCAGCTCCCTGCCTTTCCCAGGTGCCCACCCCAGGAGCTAACTGCCTTCCCTGTGCAGGTGGCAAGGCTACGAGGGCTTCGTGGCAGCCCACCACCTCCCCACGGTGGGCTGCAGGGACTGGGAGGCGTTTCACACCGCTGAGGGCTCCTACCTGCTCTACTCCAGCGCCAGGGAGCCGCTCTCCAAGGTGCTCAAGCTGAAAACCACCTGAGGCGGCTGAGACACGCTCAGCCCATCGCCAGGACCGGCTGGGCTGCCGGCTGGAGATGGAGCACAGAGCCCGGGAATGGCTGCAGCATCAGCTGGGCAGTGGCTAGCTGAAGGGAGGAGGAGGAGGAGGAGGAGGAGGAGGAGGGAGCTCCAGGGCTCCCTGCAGCCTTGTCCAGAGGCTGTTTCTCCTGGGAAAGCTCTGCCACCATGCTCCAGAGCCATGTCCTACCCAAGGTTCCTGGAGCCTGGGTGCACCCCGTGGCTTACCAGGCCATGGTGCTTGGCAGTTTCCAGTCCCCAGGAGGGACCTAGAGCTGCCAGTAGCTGTGGCCAAAGCTTGCACAAAGCCAGGGCAGGAAGAGACAGAGCAGAGCATGAGCTGCTGGGATGGGTGCATGGCAGAGGGGAGTGAACTGTGAGAAATTGTGGGGAAAAGCGTGTCCAGGCTTGGCTCTGCCTGCCTGGGGCTGTGATGTTCCTGAGGACCACCTGGTTTGACACTGCAGCCATTCTTCATGTCACCTTCGTGCCACTGCCACTGGTGCCTGCCCACCCTCCCACTCTGCCACGGCTGCGTTGGGTCTCCCTCAACAAGTGTTGTGTGTGTTGTACAGACCTGTTGGTGTGCTCGAGGGCCAGTGCTGGTCCTTGCTGGTCCGTGCACCTTTGCATGGGGTTAGAGACCCCTGAGAAAACCTGCTTTGCATTTGGACCCATCCAGCTACCACGGGAGTGGGAAAAACCCAAACCTGCTTCAGGTGAAACTGTGGCCTTTTTTCTTTTCCTCGCCTTTGCTGGGGGACTCTTTTGCTTAACCAGAGCTCTAATAAACTGTGTGCACCCAGCCTTTCTCCCCCATGGGTAACCCAGCTGCTCTGCCCATGGCAGAGGCATCCCTTCACCCAACAAGTCACCCCTGAATGTCTGTGGCTGTGGGTAGCCCAGTGAGGACGAGGTGCCCCTGAGCACAGGAGTGTGCTGGGGTGAGGGTGCCCCTCTGTTCTCCCCACCCAGGACCCCCTGCCTCACCTGAGTGTCCCAGAGCACCTCTCAGCCTTCCCCAGAGCCAGGATTCCTGCTGGGCTGAGCCATCCATTCCTGGCACTGGGGAGGACTCATGAGGTGCCAGCCCCATCAAGAAGGGCTGGAGGTCACAGCCTGAGCCTTTCCAGGGTCCAGACCTGCAGGGTGAGCCTCTGCATCCCTCCCTCCTTTCCCTCTTCAGTGCAGCTGGCTCTGCCAGGAAGGGCCATTTCCCCCTTGTGAGAAAAGGGAGAATTTGATTTGCTTCCATCAATGAGCTGTGAGCAACAGCCTAACAACAACCCTAATTCAGCCCCCAGGAAGGGCAAGATAAGGCAAGACCAGATGTATTTGGCCACTGGTCCCTGCTTGAGATTCAGCTGAGGGTGGGAGGGGATGGCACCTAATGGGAGTTGTGCTGGTACATTGAATTCAGGCTGGTCTGCTTTGGGAGAGATTGAATTAGGATAAGCCCCCCAAGCACCACGAGCACCACCACCCTCCCTGGATACTCATCTCCCTGGCCACTCATCTCCCAGCACACCACAAACCCGGAGGGCTTTTCCTAAGTGCAGGGTTTTATTGAGGAAATCAGAGGTTTTGGAGCTCCCCTGGTAGTGAGGGCCGTGGGGAGGCTGTCCTGCCCTTGGCAAGGCTGATGCCTCAATGGAGCCAGGATGGGGTGACCCCTCTGCAGTGACCTCTGCACCCCAGGGACCGCCTGGCCCCACAGCCCATCTCTCCCTGCCTTGTTGTCTCCCAACCACAAGCGTGTGACTGCGGCTGCATTCCCTGCAAGCCCAGCTCCGGCTGGGGCTGTTTGTCCCCAGAACGTGGTCACTGTGAACAGGCCCACACGGGGTGTCCCTGGATCCCTCCCCGGCGTCGTTTGCTCACGCTCAGTCCAGTGTCACTGGGGAGGGGGGTTGGTGGCACTCAGCCGAAGAAAGCACTGCAGAATCCCGCCGAGAAGCTTTGATGCCCACCAGGTGCCCACGGGCTCCCTGTGAAGAAGCCTGAAGCTGGCACCCAGCCCTGCTCTACAGGGCAGTGCTGGTGCTCTCTGCACGGGCCTGGGCGCCCGGCCGTGTCCCCAGCTGGTCCCGGTGCCCGCAGGAGCCCTCCCGGTTGTGGCGCACGTAGCACACGACGTAGCCGATGACCATGGCGAACCAGCCGAACATGGTGACGAACACGGCCACGTCCGTGGTCCTCTGGCGCACGCTGCAGAAGTTGGCACCGGCGTCCAGGACCTGGAGCAGCGGCTTGCCCACGTACTCCTGCCGCGGGGCCGTGTGGCAGGTGATGTCCCGCACGGAGTCCGGGTCCAGCCGCGCCTCCCACAGCAGCTCCTGCAGGGCACACTCGCAGTGCCAGGGGTTGTTGGCCAGCCGGAGCTTGGCCTTGAGAGCCAGCAGGGCCTCCTTGGGAATGCTGCGGATGCGGTTGCCGGACAGGTCGAGGCTCCTCAGCCCCGCTGCCACCCCTCTGAAAGCTGCCCTGTCGATCTTCTCGATGGCGTTCCTGGAGAGGTCGATCTCCTCCAGGTGGGAGAGGTGCCTGAAGGCATTGCTGGGGATCCTGGTTATGCTGTTGGCATCCAGCTTGAGGAACACCACGTCTCTGGGGATGTCCTTGGGGATCTCCTCCAGGTGCTGGGAGCTGCAGAGGACGGCCTTGGCCCCTGCCCGCTCCGTGCACCGGCAGCTGGGGGGGCAGGAGCTGCCCCAGGGGATGCAGAGCAGGAGGCAGAAGAAAGCCTGGGCCACGCTGGGGGCCGGTGTGCTGGTGCTGGTGGTGAGGGTCATCTTGCAGGCAGCCAGCTCAGCATGGCTGCTGGCAGCTCCCCGGGGGCGGCAGCAGCTCCTGGGCAGCAGGACGGCCCCCGGGTGCTCCTGCAAGGCCTCTCCCATGGCTGAAGGGAAGCTGTGGGTGGAGGGGATGTGACACGGCGTTATTTCCTGGAACACCGGGCATGGCTCATGTGTGATGTGCCCTGGCAAAGGGGTGAGAGGCTGGGCTCATGAGAGTGCAGAACGAGGGTGGAGTGACACTGGCTGTCTTTCCCAGGACAGCTTAATTTGGTTTCATTAAAAATAGAAACCCCAGCTTCCCTAGCCCTGTCTCTGCAGAGACCACACAGGTGGATAAAGGGAGCTGCAAGATGGGGTGTGGAGATGAGCCCGGGAGCCTCTGCCCCATCCTGCTGCCAGTCTCCAGGGGGGATGCAGTAGTTTGCTGCTGGAGAGCAGCAGCAGTAAATCCCTATCTCACCAGCCCTGAGTGTTTAAAAAAAGTGATGAGTCAGACTCTAAGGATCATCAGACTGATTTAATCACCACCAGGGTTTTAAACAACAAGATGTGGAGCTCTTTTGCTTTCCCTTCCCTTCCCTTCTGGTCTGTGAGCTGATACAAGCCAGGTTTCCACAAGTTTCACCAAAGAAGTGTTTGGAGGTGAGTTTGTTTTTAAGTAAACAAAGAGTGTGGTTTGACAGCCTGACTCTGGGGGTGGGAGGGAAAGGGAGGAGCCACTGCCTAGCACAGTAAAAGGGGTGGTGTAGGAACCCCAAAGGACGCCCCAGTGCTCCCAGGGGCAAGGCAGGAGGTGAAGCAGGTGGGACACCTTTCCTCTGCCTTTGGTGCTGCTCATGTCCCTGCTGCTGCCTTGGCCATCCTGGGAGAAGAGATCCTCATGGAGGGGAGGACTGGGAGGCCAAGGGAACATTTCTCATGGGAATTAAATGTCCCATGTGATGTCATTATGGGCACCAAGTTGCTGTCCCTCTGGTAGCAGAATCCTTCTGCTAATGGCATTCCCCTGGTAGCAGCAGCATCCCTCAGGTGTGCCCGTGCTCAGGGTACCACAGAGGGACGCTCATACCCGAGGTGTGCTCACCTGAAGGATGCTGTCTGCAGCTTTGCCCGCAGCCCTGCCCACAGCAGTGGATTCTGCCCGGGCGTCTGAAGTTGGGCTTCCCGGGAATCCCTCTGGCTCTGCAAAATGCCCCGGGCTCTGACGGGGGGAACAAGGACGTCTCTCCGGGGGAACAAGGATGCGTTTTGCGATGCCGGTTCCCACCGCGTGGAAGGGCTCGGGGGGCCCTCAGGAGCCGCAGCCTCCCGGTGCCCGGGGTGTGCGGGGCAGATGCTCCGGCCCCCCGGCTGCCCTGCCCGGCCCCGGCACTGCTCCGCGCAGCCCCCCAGCGCCCCGCCGCCCCGGAGCCCGGCCGTCACTTACCGGCGCTGCTTCGCTCGGGCTCTGGGCGCGGTGCCGGTGCCGGTTCGGTGGCGGATCCCGCCCGGCCCCACCTGTTGCTGCGGGCGCTGCCGGGCCCGGGCCGGGCGGTGCGGGGGCGGTGCGGGGCCGGGGGCGGTGCGGGAGCGGGGCGGGGGCAGCAGCGCGGCGGGACAGCGGGCAGAACCCCAGGGGCTGCGGAGCCCGGAGCGCAGAAATGAGTGCTGCTAATGAGATTTCCGCAGTTTTGGGAGGCTGAGAGTCTAGAAGCTTCATCAGCTGCTGTGAGGCAGGATCGTCCCTCCCCGGCCGTGCCCCGGCCTGGAGGGGACGGGAGCAGGAGCAGACATCAGTCCAGGGGCAGTGGGAGGAGGTGCCGTGCCAGCACTTCGGAGCACAGCTCCCACATCAGCTCTAAACGCTCTCGAGCAGCCTGCAAGGTGCTCCTGCCCATGGCAGGGGGCTTGAAAGGAAACCATCACTGAAGTCCCGTCCAAACCAAACCCTTCTGTGAGCCAGCCATCACTGGGGGTGAGTCTGCGGGCAAAGTGAGTTTGTACAGCAAGATTGGGGTAGGAATTGGGCTTGTCCTGGAGGTGTGCTCCAAGCATGGCCCCCAGGAACGGCCCCTGGTTAAACGGCTGTGAGACACCAGCAGCCTGCCTTGTTTAATAATGGTTTATTGAGCTGGGTTGAATGCATTGCCAGGCTGAGCCCCCTCCCCTTGCCAAACCCCCGTGCATCACTGGTGAAACTGCAGTTGTGCCATGGTGGCCACCAGCATGGGATGAGCAGCCTTGGCTGGCCAGTTGTTGATCCACTGGGAGGAGGTGGAGAGCCACAATCCCTTCCTGAGCAGTCCCAAGCACAACATGCCACCGTGGGGCTCTTCTGGATGATCAAAAAATGTGTCCACTGTGCCTTGTTCTCCCCATGGCAGGCAACAGAAAATGTGAGTGAAAAACCCCTTAAATGCAGGGATGTCTGGGACTGGCACACAGATGTCCCCTCTCCTGTCCCTACCTGCCCAAGGAACACCAGAGCACGGATCACCTGTGTCCCAGCAAGCTGCCACTTCCCATCCCTGTGCACAAGGGGTGGGGACAGGCAGGTGACGTTTAGCTGGGGCTTTGGCTCAGAGAGGGGAGGGAAGTTTAGCTACAAGCCAGTGCTCAGCATACACAAGCAGGATCACGTACACTTTGGGGCATGGCAGGTGGGCCTGTGCAGGGCTGTGAAACCATAGGTATATAAGCCAAGAGCTGCTCACACCTTCAGAAGTGCTGGATCACAGCTCAGGACCATGTTGTTGGGTCTGAGGCAACCAGAGGTATGGGTACAACCACCACAGGAGCAACTCCAGGCCTTCTCCAGAGCAATCCTTTGGGAGCTGTGGCAGTGGGGCTGCCAGGGCTCAGAGCAGGAGCAGGGAGCAGTGATGGATATTCTGGTGGAGGGATGGCTGGGACTGGCGAGCCCCCAGTGCGCACCCCGAAGCCAAGAGCAGGTTGGAGTGGACAGAAGGACCATCTCACAGGAAAAGCCCTGTGGCTCTGTGTGGCCCAAACTCTGGGCTAGTGCTGTGGGCTGACGTGGAAGCACCAAGACACAAGCTGGGGCTGAACTTGGTGGCTCAGGCGACTGGGATGCACTGCCCAGGCAGCCCCTGCCCTCAGGGAGGGGACTCTTTTCCTCCCAGAGACCTGCAACATACATTCACAGAGGCACCCGGAGTGCCTCAACCCCAGCAGCTCCCGTGTTCTCCCAGGGCAGCTGGGGTGGAGCTGCAGGTCCCAGCCAGAACCTGGTGTGGGGCAGCAGGAGCTGAGCACGAGGCGTCCCTCAGTAGTAGGCACCGAGGAGGGTTGAGACCTTGCGCAGGAGCTCCTTGTGGTTGGCATGCAGGGGGATCCTCTTGTCCAGCACCTGCCAGCGGATGCACAGCTCCGGGTCGCAGCCCTGGAGGAACTGCAAAGGGACAGATGTCACACGTGTGCTGCCAGCCACGCTCAGGAGCACCTCCATCCCCAACCTCCTGCCTTTCCTTTTGGGGCACGCATTGAGGTGCCACCCCGTGTTCATCCCCTGTTCTTCCCCCGCTGCCTGCAGCCAGAGTCCTGTGGAGATGTGGCTCTGGAGATGTGGCTGCTGTGCCCAGGGAGCTGTGAGCTGGGCCAGGGAGCCCCGGGGGTGACAGCCCCTCACCGAATTCAGCCGCTTCATCTCCACGTCGTTCTGGGTGTCGAAGTGCACGCTGATGGCCACCGTCTCCACCCAGGCGTTGTCCGTGTTGCGGGGGTCGTCCAGGTACCCCTTGTGCACCTGTGCATGCAGATGCCACGTGAGCAGAGCCCTCATCACCTCTCTGAGGGCACCCTGGGGGTGGGTGGGGCATTGCCCTGCAGCTCTTCTGCCCCACTGGAGGCCAGAGCCCGCTCCTGCTGCAGCTGGAGCCATGGGGAGCCACTGCTGCAGGCACAGACTCTGCTGTGGGCAGCCCTCCCTCGGGTCTCTGGGCTGCTCCCTGACTCCCAGACATGGATTATGGCACATCCTCACCTCCCCTGCCCCTTGCTCTCCAGTGGGAGCAGTGGCCAAGAGGTGATGCACCCTGCCTCTGTGCCCTGGGCCACCCACGTGCCCCTGTGACACCATGATGCCCACATGACCCCATGCTGCGGTGATGTCCCCACGTGCCTGTAGCCTGATGACACCTGTGTGTCATCCAGGGTGATGCCCACATGCCCCTGAGCCCTCCTGTGACCCGACACCCCAGGGACAGCCATGTGCCCCCACCTCAGTGCCTTGCTTCAGCAGGTTCTGGAACTGGGGCCAGAACTCCCGGCGCAGGATCCACTTGAGCTTCAGGGGCAGCGTCTCTCCTGGCTCCAGTGAGCCCTGTGCCAAGGCAGATGTCAGCTCTGGGGCCTGCCACAGCACACTCCAGCCTCCCTCCCTGCCACCAGCTTGGCCATCGGGCAGTTGCCTGCCACCACTGCAGGAGATACCACAAGGTCTGCTGGTGCCTCCCATCCTCCCTCTCCTGCCCCAAGTCCTCAGCTCTGCCCAAGCAGAGTTGGCCTGATCCAACATCTGCCAAAGGATGCTTTACCAATGGCTTAACAGGATCACATGAAAGACGTGAGGATTGAAGCCATGGAGGGAAGAGGGAGAGGCTGGAGACAGCGGGTCAGGGTGAGTGGGTGAATGTAAGGAGACCACGGCTCCCCAGCAGCCTGGCATGCAGCTGCTCTGCAGGAGGGGCAGAGGCACCTCCTCAGCCAGGCTGCAGCACACACCTGTGATTCCCCCTTTTCTGTGGGATGCCTTCCCTTCCCTTCCCTTCCCTTCCCTTCCCTTCCCTTCCCCTTCCCTTCCCCTTCCCCTTCCCTTCCTCTCCCCTTCCCCTTCCCCAGCTCTGGTTCCTGCCAGCCCTTACCCCAGGCAGAGCCCAGACATCTGACAGGGGGTATTGGGCCACCAGGACTTCCAGCATCTTCTTCAGGCTCTTCCTTATAATGGACCCATCCAAGTTCCTCCTCCAGCTGTGGGAGAGGCCCCTGTCATGCTGCAGCTGGCCGTGGCTCCCCCCTGCCCAGCAGCGGTCACGTTGGCAGTGTGGGGTTTGGCAGCTCTCTGAGGTGACCCCATGGCCCCTTTTGCAGCCCTCAGCCCGTGCTGGAGCAGGAACACTCACCGGGTCACCACGGGGTGCAGGGCGTGGTTGGGCCCGAAGCAGTGCAGCCTCCCACGGCCTCGCAGCCCCGTCCTGCCCATGGGGTTCCTGCCAGGGTGAGAGTGAGGACTCCCTCTGTGCACCCCCAGAACCCTTCCCTACCACTGCATCCCACATCTTTTGGATTTTTTGGGGGGGATGAGCCCTAAGGACAGTGCATGCAGTTATCCCTGCCCCACCATTAGCCGCAGGAAAGTGGGAATGGGATGGATGTGCCCAGGCAGCCCTGGTCTCTCCGTGTCCCCGTGCTGTTCCTGGCAGGCAGCTGCTGGGCAGTGGCACTCACAGTGGCAGCCCATCCTGCACGGCGTAGAGCCCGTGGAAGCTCTGCCGGTCGATCAGCCCGTCCATGGTGTTGTAGTTGATCTTCAGGAGAGACTCCAAGGAGCTGCAGGGTGGGAGGCAGCCCGGCAGGGAGGGCTGGCTGTGCCACCCAGGGAAGGGGGAGAGGGCTGGGAGCCGTGGGGGGACACTCACAGGCTGAAGGGATCCTGCACAGCCATGTCCTTGTGGTCAGCCGAGTAGGCAGGGGGGTCGTAGAGTGGGAAATCCACCTGCACAACACATGGCTGTGTCAGCCCCGCTTGTGCCCCTGCTCTCACAGCAGGCAGGGGCTGGGACCCCAGAGACACCTTATGGCCCAGTCTCTCCTCTGCCCAGCTCATGGCATCACTCTGCAGATGATGCTCCAGGCTCTGCTGGGGGCTGAGCTCAGTCTTGGCTGGAGGGCTCCCACCCCCATGGAGGCCAGTGCTGGATCCTGTCCCTGCCCCTGAGCCAGCCGTGTTTCAGGAAATGCAGAGGGGGGTGGTTGTACCCTCTGTGTCCAACCAAGCATCTCTAGGCCTTCCTAGCCTTACAGGTCCTAGCAGGAATGGATCCTAGCCCTGTTCTTTGGGGTCACTCAAGCAGTAACTCTGGGAAGCCAAGGGTCCCAGGGCTGGGAAGAACAACAGCTCTCAAATGGGATGATGGGCTCCTCTTCCCACCACTGCCAGGATATGCCTCAAGCCTTCTCCTCCCAGCCCCACCGCCCGGTGTCGCAGCTCCTACCTCCCAGGGCACCTTCTCATCGGGCACAGGGAAGCGCAGAGTGTGAGACCCTGGGTACAGGAGGTGTCGGGCAAGCACGTGGTACGGGGGCCGGCTCTCCTCGGCTCTCCCCTCCAGGTCAATCTCCTTGGTGTCCAAGGCTTTGGAGGAGCCTGTGAGGCAGACACAGACAGCAGGGTCCCACAAAGCAGGGCACCAAGTCCAGCACTGTGCACTGGGGCCCTGCTGAGGGGGCTGGCTGGGTCTCTCCATGGGGATGTTGATGTCCCCTGGGGCCGTGGACCCCGGCTTCCCTTCTGGCAGGTCCTGGATTAAACCCCGGGGCGGGTGGGAATGGACTCAGGAGGGGCTGGATGACATCATGGAGACACCAAACCTCCCAGGACCAAAGGAACCTCTGCCTTGCTGCTTGACAGAGGGGTGTGAGGGGCGGCTCAGCCCCGGTCCAGCTCCTGGGCTGCCCCGCTGCTGCTGGGGAGGAGCCAGCTCTGCTTACCCACGGGCGGCACATCCTCGCCGGAGCTGAAGCCATTGCCCCGCAGCGCCTGCATCATCCACCTCAGGGCCTGGGCGCTCTGGTGCACCTGCAGGGCACAGCACAGGGTCACCCCGGCCCCGCTGCTCCCCGAGTGCCGCGGGATCCAGCCCTGGCAGGAGGCACCGCTGCCCTTGGCACCGACCGCCGCGCCCTGTGGGCAGCAGGGATCCTGGCTGTGTCCTGGTGTCTGCCTTGGAAACCTTTCTCCAGGGGAATATTTTTACAAAGCAGGTGGAAAGGGAGATGGGAACAGGATATGCCAAGGCTGGGCTGGCTCCCTGGACACCCCAGTGCTCCAGAGGGAGGGGACAGAGAGTCTCTGTCTCCAGGAGGTCTGGAGAGCCCTCTCAGGCCAAGGAGAAGAGCTGGGTCAGCTCTAACTATTTGGGTGACCAGTGGAGGCAGTGGCCCACCCCACCGCTTCCCACCTGCATCCTGTTTACTTTGGAGTCAAACAGAACTTTTCCTATAAACCTTTAACCCTCAGATGTTAATGGCAAGGAAACTCAAACTGCCTCAAAGGGTATTGATTCAGAGGGATTCTATGTTCTGGTTCAATTGACTCAGACCCTGGAAAAATTTCACCTTTCTTGGGTACTTGTCCTTGTTTTGCCTCACCTGGTCCTCCAGAGAGCCCAGTCTTTGCTCCACTACCCCCGTCCTCTTCACCCGGTCCAAGTCCAGCAGCTCTGCCAGCGCATCAACCCTGGAGACACAGTGCAGGTTGGAACGCCCTCAGCAGCCACCCCTGCACTGATCCCAACTCTTCCATGCCCAGGACACCGAAGGACAGAAGGAACTTCCTTTCCAGGGAGCAGCCGTACCTCTGTGCAATGTCCCGGATCATCTGCTCCGTGTTCTGCTTCTCCTGGCACTGCTGGTGCTGCAGGTAGCTCTCCTTCAGGTACGTCTCCCATGAGAGAAGGGCGGCTTCTTCGTTCTTCTCCAGCTTCTCCTCTGCCGAAGGAAGAGCACGGCGGCGCTGTCACATCCCTGCCCACCCCAAACCCCAGGAGCACATCCCCTGTGCCCAGCCATGTGCCTCAGCACGTGGTACCGTGCCCTGAGGAGGGGCAATGGGCAGGGGGGGACGCTGGTCCTCACTGAGCTGGTGGCGCGTGGCCGGCCGGCGGAGCAAGCCCCGCCGGAGCAGGAGCTGCAGGTGGTTGAGCAGGATGAGGGGCGGGGGCGCGGGCGGGCGGCCGTGGTACTCCTGGATCAGGTCGTGCCGCTGGAACTTCCAGATCTGGTCCGTGTGCTCCTGGACCTGCTGGAAGGTGTAGCTGGGGCAGAGCCCAGGTGTCAGCCGTGCCGGGGGGATGAGGGGGCACTTCGTGTCTGAATGGTGTCCCAGCTCTACCCGGCTCCCTCATCAGCCCTGAGCTGCAGCTACTTCTACCACATCTACATTCCCCGAGTGGGATCCCACTATTCCACCACATCTAGAGCCCCCCAGACTCACTTGAACATGGCAATGAGGAGGTTGAGGAGGAGGATGTTGGTGAAGAGCAGGTACAGGCACAGCAAGATGACCGTCAGCCACTCTGGGAAGATGGGTGTCTTGTTGTCCGCGTTTGTCTCCGGGCACTTGGGCTTGTAGGGGTCAGTCCCGTTGGGGCTGCACTGGTCGATGTTGAAGTTGACCCCTGTGGGAGAGCACAGAGTGACTCCGTGGTGGCCAAACCTCGGGTGTCTTGGGGAGCACGTTCTGCTCTCAGCCAGCAGCCAGCATCCAGGGAGCTTAGCACCAGGCAGGGGCTTGACCTCCATCTGCGCCATCCCAGGTGCTCTGCTCACTGCCAGCTCTGTGGGACTTCCGTGGGCCAGCATGGCGTGAGTTTGGTACATCAGCTTGGCCACAGCCACCCTGCTTGTCACAGCCAGTGTCCCGTACCGTCGATGTAGGAGGGAATCTGCCCGAAGATGGTCAGGTAGGAATGGTAGACCACGCCACGGAAAAGCCACTCCACGCGTTCCTCGTTGTGGATCAGGATAGCCTGCTTGGCCACCCCAAAGGACACCACCCACACTGCCAGCAGGAAGAGAAAGAAGAAGACATCCTTCATCTGCAAAGAGAGAGGGGAAGGATAGCTGTGTCCTGGAGCAAGCCCCTCTCCAGCATGGGATAACTTGGGTGGCATATCCAGCTGCTGCAGCAGGGTGGTCCAGCCTCACCCCAGCAGGACAGAGGGGAACTCTCACCATGCGCTTCACAATGATGATCTTGGGCCCCAGTGTTTTACTGACTGTGAAAATGTGCATCAGGCGCAGGCAGAAAATGATAAAAGCCAGGGACAGTATGATGCGCCCAGGATATAATGTTGATGGGATCAGCCTGGACACGGAAGAGAGGAAATACCTCAGTGCCACCACAGAACCATATAGAATCATTTAGGTTGGAATTACTGGGAGGGAAGTGAGGCCCTGGCACAGGCTGCCCAGAGAAGCTGTGGCTGCCCCTGGATCCCTGGAAGTGTCCAAGGCCAGGTTGGACGGGGCTTGGAGCAACCTGGGATAGTAGAAAGTCTCCCTGCCCAAGGCAGGGGTGGAACTGGATGGGCTTTAAGGTCCTTCCAACCCAAACCAGTCTGAGATTCCATGATTCTGTGAAAATACTGTTGAGCTCTGCAGCTCACCTGCAAGTCAGCCCTGCGATGAAGACTAGGATGGCGCAGATATCCAGCTTATTCCAGAAGTCCTTGATGTACAGGGAAGCCATTTTCACAACCCCGAGTCCATCTGGATCATACAACAGCTGTTGGGAAGAGAAAAGGGGCTGGGTGTAAGATACTCATGTGCCTCATGGAGCGGGGAGACCACAGAGATCATCTGGCATCACTGGACACTGTTGCTGACTCTGGGCCTATGTGGTTTTCTCTAGGGGCATGGGAGGAGTATAGGGACATCTGGGAAGGAGCATGGGGACACCAGGGACATTGGGGCTCTTCAGGCTGGAGGAGAAAGGCACTGAGATGTTGAAGCAAAAGCTGGAAAGTCTCAAATGTCAAGCAAAACCTGGAAATCCTGCTGAGAATTCACCCAAAGGAAGAGGTCCCTCCATCTCCTGACACTCTCAATACAGCCACCTCCTGGGAAATGCCCACCAGCCCTACAGCATTTTCTTCTGCAAATGTACAGGGCCAAGCCAGATGCAGCCAAGGAGAATCCCTGCCCTCAGAGATGGGGGATCTGGTGGTTCCACGTGCCGGGACCCCTCGGAATAGGGGGTGACACGAGAAGCAGCATGGGAACATGAGCTGTGTGCCACCTCCCAGGAGCACCCAGAGGGGTGTCTCCCCTCCTGTGCCACCTCCCAGCTCCGCTCTGCCTGCCCACACCTGGCGGGTCTCCTCGCACACCAGGGAGAAGAGCCAGAAGTAGATGAGGTATTCCCGCCAGGACGGCCGCGGCTGGAAGTCAACCATCAGCACGTAGGCGAAGAGCAGGAGGAAGGTGAAGTAAGAGAGGGTGTTCATGAGGAAGATGACGATGGGTGCCGTGAAGAAGGCTCGGAGGCGCGCCAGGCAGCCCACGGGCTGCAGCCTCTTCTCCCTGCTGGGAGCAGGGCTGGACGTGGGCTCGGCTGCCCAGGAGATGCCACGGCAGCCGCCCCAGCCAGCCGCAGGGGGAGGCAGGAGGAAAGCCCTGCCCCAGTGCAAGGGTGTCCCAGCTGCCAGAAGTACCTGAAGGCGATGAGGTTGGTGTAGAGCAGGGGGAAGAACAGCATGCAGGTAACCACCCGCCAAAGGCCGTTGTCCACAGACAGCTTCCCCCACCAGACCTTGGTTAGAAAAGCCTGTGAAGAGGGAGAAAGAGGAGTGCTGGCTACAGAGGCCGAAGGGTGGAGTCCCACAGCCACCCACGAGGAACTCTGGATCCTGGGGACACTTGGGTACATTCCCTCCAAGGACCACTGCTGGGAGCCCACCTGGACACCCCCATGGGACACAAAATTCATGTTCTTGGCCTCCAACGCCAGCTGCAGACAGGTTGTCTTCCCCCAGGCTTCAGAGACACGGGTGAGAAGCTTCTGGGCTCTCTCTTCATCCTTGCGGTAGCAGTCTGTGAACACACCTGGAAGGGCCAGTACCAGGAAGACAAGGCTGAGCTCTGGAGCTCTGGGGCCAGGCACCCACAGAGTCACCCTTCTGAGCAGGATCAGGACATTGCACCACACACTGGTACTCCCTGTACTCCCACCAGTGTGTGGGCATGGCCTTTGGAGCGTAATCCCCAACTGTGAGGATGGGACCCTCATTTCTCACCCCCCAGACATCTCCTGGGTAAAGCTCACCAGCCCTGCGGGGTGCAGGAGCAGCTCTGGGGGCAGGAGCCCTCCTGCTCACCGATTGCCTTGTGCTCGTACTCCTCGGCCAGGGCCAGCATGTCATCGGTGGTGTCCGTGTCCTCCTCCTCCTTGGCCAGCTCCTTCAGGATTTTGCTGCAGGCCAGTGCAGCTGCCATGCAGTCCTGGCTCTGGCACAGAAGAGGATAAGGAAAGCATGGACACTCTGTCTGTCAAGTCCCAGAACAAGCCCTCCCCAGCTCCCACAGGAAGGAAGGGGGGTGGCCCAAACAGATAGGTGCTCAGGATGGACAGCTTGCCATGCCTGTGGATAACCCACTGCCATGGGAACAACCCTGCCCTTGGCTGATGGGACAGAGTGACTCCTTGGCATGTTCACTGTGCCAGCAGCTACACTGCCTCTTGTTCTGGAATGCTGTTTACGAGTGGAAGCCTTCTCCACCCCAGCTGCCATGCCCCTGTGGGCTCTCTCAGCCTGACTAGCCCACTTCTGGCCCAGCACATCCCCTCTGCCTTTTTTGGCCAGGAAGGGAAGGATCTGGCCTCATGGCATGGCTGGGGATGGACATTAAGTGCCCTCAGGCTGGCTATCTGGCTCCTGTTTGGCTGGGGTCAGGCTCAGGACAGCTCTCCCACTATCCCAAATCCCAGCAGGTCCCCGGGGCTGTGAGGTTTGGCTCCATATGAGCCTCTCTGGGCTGTGATACCTGGGCCCAGATGATTTCTGCCAGCTCCCTGCGGTTCTGGACCACGGCCCAGATGAGCAGGTCCCGGACGGGGTCCATGGTGAAGGTGACTCGGCCCAGAGAGCGCTTGTAGAGGGACCGGAGGCTCGAGCCCTGCACCTGCAAGGTGTGCAACGCTCAGCACAAAGCCACTCAAACACCTGGTGCTGCTCCAGCACCCACGGAAAGGACTTTGCCCGGGTAGAGGGGTGGCCAAGACTGGACTCATCCTGGGATTTTCACTTTTTCTAGGGCTGGGATGGAGCTGTGCACCCACCCCAGCAGGTCCTGCCCACCAGCACCACACATCCACACAGAGCTACAGGTGTAGGGAGCTGCACGTGGAACGCAGGGCAGACAACTAAAAGGCACTTTCAGTATGATTTTTGAGCAGCCAAGAGGCCAGAGACCCAGCTGCAGCCGCCAGGAGAGCTCCCTGAGGCAGTGTCCCCTGCCTGCTGCCCGCGGGGACCGGGAGGTGCGTACGTTCAGCTTGATGTGCGGGACGGGGATGGAGAGCCGGGGCCGCTCCGTCTGCTTGGGCTTGGGGTACAGCGGCTGCGTGGAGCAGCCCAGCAGCTCCCGCAGCACCTGCGAGACGTGGTGCATCTGGAGCCTGGGTGTTTTGGAGCCGGCTGTGTGCTCTCTCTCCTCCAGCAGCACCTTCTGCAGCTTGCTGTGGAACAGGCAGGACGGCGCCAGGTTGTCGTAGAGGTAAACCAGGGTGTCCCAGGTGACAAAATCCTTGAGGCGCACTCCCTGCTCCAGGAACAGCTTCACAAACTCTGGCTTGTTGGAAATCAGGGCAGCTGCCATCACGGGGTGGAGATCTGAGGGCTGGCAGGGCAGAGGCAGAGGTGAGGTCTCAGAGCAGCACCCTACCATGTTCCTCATTGGTGGCAGATTTTGTCCCTGAGCACATGAGGAGTCTTTGGATGTGAAAGAGCACGTGGCATGCACTAAAACTTGTGGGACACTCCCAGGAGGTTAGAAGAGGGCACTTTTCTGTGGCAGTGGAGCCCTCTGCACCCTTGGCTGCTGGGCAAAGGGATGGGTTGGGTAGAGAGCACCTATCCCAAGTTCAGGAATATCACAAAATCACAGGACAGTTTGGGGTGGAAGCTCATCTCATTCCAATCCCCTGCCAGGGGCAGGGACACCTTGCAGTTGCCAGCTTGACCTTCAACATTTCCAGGGATGGGGCATATATCCCCAAATGTTTCACTTTAGGGTTCCTAGCTCCCACCAGCCCTTCCCAGTCTCATCAAAGGCCTGTGAGCTGGGGGAACCCAAACTGTTGACTGCAATAGGAAAATCCCTTCCAAGTTCCACAGCCCCATCAGGAAGGACAGACAACCCTGCTCAGCCTTGGCTTCTCAACAGCAGGATCAGGCAGGGATGGCCGAGCTGGCCCCTGCCCCACTCTGTAATAAGGTATGAGCAGAGAAACACCAGGCTGGGTGAGATGAGTTTAGAGACAAATTGACAATTGTTTGAACAGTGACCACAGGGCAGAGCTGTCAAGAGGTATTTTAGGTTCCAGGTGGGTCTTTAAAAATACTGGTTTTGAGCAAAATATGAATTGTCTTTGTGCGTGCTTAGCTCTGCTTTGGGCATTTGAGAGCATTTTTGAGGAACAGCCCCAGTTAATGCACAGGGGAAATCCCTTCAAAACTCTCCTGGGCACAGCCAAGGTGAGAAGTGCCGGGCAAGCTGTAAGCCTGACCAGACAAGGAGCACAGGTATTGCCCTACCTTCCAGTCGTGGTCATCTGTGAAGATCTCACTTCGGGCAATGTCCACCCTGTTCCAGGCCACAGCCAGCTTCAGCTGGTGGTCCCAGTTCTCACGACCAAAGTGGTCCTGGTTTCGGGATGCTGCATGCAAAGTGCACGTGTTAGAACAGAGGACCACCCAGTGAGCAGATACCACCTGGGAGCCTCCTTGGATGTGTGGCCCTTTGGATAATCATCTCTCCCCAGTAACAAGGTTTGGGGACTCCTTTGGTGACCCAATAAGTCAAGCAGCGGTAGGAGGTGCCTCGACCCCCATCCTGTTGCCCTTGCCCCATCCTCCCAGGGAGGCCCCCACCCCTCACCTTTGAAGAGGGCCTGGAGGATGGCCACATCCACGTCCTGCTGGCCATATTTGCCCTCTCTGAAGATGGTCAGGAGCTGCCGGCTCCGCACTATGTCTTGGATCTGCAAGGAGAGCCGAGGGCAAGCAGTGGGCAGCAGCATCTCCTCCCTGCTGCTTCCCGCAGGCCCTGCACGGTGCTGGGCAATTCCTCGCTGCCTGCAGAACCCCTGTGCTGTGTCCTCCACCATGGGCTGGCCACAAACACTCCCTCTCTGCCCAAAGGGAGCAGGCAGTGGAGGAGCAGAGCCTGAGCCCTTGGGGTGCCCAGCAGGACAATGACGAGGGTGGCTGGGGGCAGATGAGGCTTAAACTTCCCTCTGGGACCCTTGCTGCTCGTAGCCAGGACCCCTGGCACCTCTTTGCTCTCCCAAAGCTGAGGAGCCTGCAAGGCACTCACCTTCTTGGTCCACTCCACCAGCTTGCCCTCAGTGAAGAGCTCGTAGGTGTCGTGGAAGAGGACACTCAGTTTCCTCTGGATCAGGGCGATGGTTATCTTGGCCACGGGCAGGCTGGCCACCTGCGCGATGACATCGGCCACCCGCCCCGACCCTTCCACAATCACACAGGGGGTCCCATTGGTGATGGCATTGTAGATGGTCTGCAACAGAGCGGGGAGGTTGGTCAGGACCCCAGCCAGGCCCTCTCTGAGCCTGGGACCCTCTGCTGCTCCCAGCGCTCCCGTCCGTGTGGCACCACGGGGAGCAGCGCCCCGGGAAGGAGCTGTGCCTCCTGTGCCCCCTGCCTCAGCTTGCCACAAGCAGTTCCTTACATCGAGAGTCCCAGGGCCTCCTTCCAGCACCACACACACGATGGGGATTTTGATGGCAACACCTGCAGAGAAGCAAAATCCAGAGTCACCTTCCCATGGGGCCGATCCCCTGGTATGGTCTCCTCTGGGTGGTGGAGTGTGAAAGGCAAGGTGGGAGCAGAGTTCCTGATGTCTCAGGCTTCAGGGGAGGGGAGGAAAACCATGCCCTGTGGTTGTCTGGCATGGCAGGTCAGACATGTGGTGGGATTTTTGGGGGTGCTCTGTGCAAGGCCAGGGCCTGGACTTGAGGATCCTTATGGGTCTCTTCCAGCTCAGGGGATTCTGGGGTTCTGTGAGCACATGTGTGCATGTATTATGGCAGGAGATCATCTGCACAGTGAGAAGATGACACCTGGAAGCTCCCTTGGAACCTGGCCCTTTGGGAGAAATTGCTTTCCCTGACCAGCTCAGCATCTCAAGGTCTGGGGACTCCTTTTAGGACTCTGCCATAAGTCTGGCAGAAAAGGTTCTTTGATCTGTGTTGTGAAGGAACCAGGTTCCACGTTTATCATGGCAATGCTCTCAGCCCCTGTTCCTGGATCCTCTGGAGAAGCCACAGCCCCTTCCTGGAGCCCAGGAAGGACACCATTCCAGGGGGATAGCCCATCCCTGCCTCAGGCCAAGCTGTGTGCTACCATTACCTCCTTTCACCTTGGTCTGCTCTGAGATGAACTTCTCCAGCCTGGTCCTCAGGGGGATTTCCACCCCGTACCTCCCGTGGGTCCCGTCATCCACCAGGATGAAGTGGGAGTGGTTGCTGTCCAGGCAGGACAGGCTGCCTTGGTTCTCCTCATCCAGCACGTACTCAGCAGGAAAGCCCCCCTGTAAGGTGCAGGAGGAGACACTCTGGGAGAAGCCTGGCAGAGAAGCAGCAGACAGCCAAGGTAACCAGCACGTGGGGACAGGAATGGGTCAGCCTGTGGGGACAGTCTGGCCAAAATGTCCCTGTGCCCCCACAGTGCTCAGGTCAGCCCTGCCCCCTGCTCCACTGGCCCTCACACCCACAAGAGTCCACCCAGGAGAAGCACAGAACCACTGGGTAGGGTGGAGTGGCTTCTCAGCAAATGCCAGCCTGGGATCATCCCTGGAAGAATTCAAGCCAGGTTGGATGGCTCCTGGAGCAGCCTGGTCTAATGAAGTGTTCCCTGCCCATGGCAGAGGGTGGAACAAGGTGAGCCATAAGGTTCCTTCCAACCCAAAGCATTCTAAAGTTCTATGCCCGTCACTTCTGGTGCAGCTGGGTTTTCCTGGGCTGCCTGGCTCACCATGGGGCAGACGAGGCTCTCCCGGTTGTACACGGTCCCCCAGGTGGCAATGCCAATGGTGACAATCTCGCCCTCCTTGTGGCTGCAGCTCAGGATGTAGTCTCGCACTGCCTCTCCCACCTGTTTCATCACACCAGCGTGGGACCCCCCTGTGATGATCCAGGCTCCTGGGGGTCACAGAGGGGCATGGCAAGGGAGAGGCTCTGCCCACAGTGATCTCCCAGCCTCCCCCATATGGCCGTGGCTCCCTGGGGTGCTCCATCCCCCAGAAGGTGTCTCTTCCCTGCCCTGGGAGCACAGGCAACGCCTTCTTCAGCACCTCTCTGAGTCCAGCTCCTTTTGAGCCTCTGTGCAGTGACTGAGCAGGAGCAGCCCATCCCTGGTGATCGTGGTCCGGGTAGGGACCTACAGGTCTGCTAAAGGAGCTCAGCATCACCAGAACAGCCCAGCTTACTGAACCTGGCATGGCCAGCTACAACCACAGGCAGGCCCTCTGCATCCAGATGACCTTTAAAAGTCCCTTTCAACCCAAACTATTCTATGATTCTGCAATTTTATTATTCTGTGGTCTCTTACCTGTGGTCTGGGCCACCTTGACTAGGCCTTGCCGGAAGATGTTCTTGAGCCTTGGCTTCATGACGAAGTTTTTGGCTCCCCCGGTGACTGAGATGAGCAGGTTGGGTGGGTCGAGGCCCCAGTGCTGTGTCATGAGGTGGTAGATGACCCGTGGGGGGGTGTCCGAGGAGACACGCACGTACTGCAGGAAAAGGGACCACGCACACATTTGGGTATAAACAGCTGGGTCGGGGTAACAGGACACCTCCAGCACAATTCCTCCTGTCCCACCCCAGAGGCTTCCCAACACCACTCCACAGCACAGTCCTGCTGCTGCTGATCCAGGTCTTTGTCCAGGACCCTATTCCCCTTCTCTTTCCTGGGAACAAACATTCCCCAGATAAATCTAAGGGCAAGGACAGGGAACAGCCACTCCTTGAATCACGAGTCTTGTGGTTTCAGAAGGGGTTTAAGGCTGAGAGGAGAGGTCCTGTCTCAACCCCTCCACTGCCTGAGTCACTGTTGCCTTTGGGGCAATTCCATCCTTTCCCAACATCCTCTCATCCAGTAGGGAAATGCTCCTGTGCCATCTGCCATGGAAGACCCAAACACTGGCTCCCCACACACCCACGGATGGGACAAGCAGATCACCTTCCCTGTCTTCTGCCCCAGCCCTGTGAAGCGGATATCACCGAAGGCATCCGTCGGCATTTCCTGGATGTGCCTGCTGGGGTCCCATTCCTTCCCCAGGAAGATGGGAGGTTTAGCGGCATCGTCCAGGTGCTGTTCCCTGAGATAGCCACACTCACAAACGATCCTCCTGGAAAACACACCAACAGCTTCATGGAGAGCGGCTGAAACCCCACGGGCAAAGCCCAGCCCCAGCCTGGGCAGAAGGTGCCGTTCTCCTTAGGAACAACACGGGCCCCACATCTCCCACCCAGCTGCTCCTCCAGCTCAGAACTTGTGCAGAAACAAGGGCAATGTCTGGGGGGAAATTAAGGGAAAAAAAATCCAAATATTTCCACTGGTAGAGATTTAGGACAGGAATATTTAGGATGGAAATGGCTGCCTGCAAAAGCATTGGAAATGTTTTTCCTTGGGACACAGAATCTCAGCCATGTGGTGTCTCACCACATGCTGAAGAACCATTTAAAAAGAGGGTTTTGAATCCCTTTGACAGAAAGTTGGGATTTTCTGGTGCTGTAGCTGTATCACCAACCCTCACTTCTGCTCTCCTGAAGGGGAGGGAAGGAGGGAGTGTCTCGCTTACCCAGAATCTGATGTCTGGGAGCTTTCCACAAAATAGGTGCATTCCTTCTTCCGGATGTTTTCAGGAATCCAGGAGATGAGATTTTCCTGGTGGAGCAAGAAAAGCAGCAAGGGGTCAGGCTTTCTGGAAAGGCCCAGAAGTTATTCCAGGGGCCAGACACCGAGGAGATGGGAGCACATCTGGGTGCTTCTTGGGGTGTGAAGGATGAAACTCCATCGCTGTCTGCAAGGACAAAGCCAGATGCACTCCAAGGAGAAGGGATATGAGAGCTGGACATGTGCCTCAGATGTCTGGAGGTTTTCTGTCTGTCCCTAAAACTAACCTGAACAGTTATTAATGCTCCTGTTAGTGAGCCACTCGTTAACACTCCTTCATGTGCGTGCCCAAGCCTCCCCTCTCCCAGCACCTCCTGAACTTGCCTTTTCATTGCTGCCCGCGGGGAAATGCGCCTTCCTCCTGCTCCTTGAGACACTGCTGCTGCTCTGCTGCAGGTTGGGCACCACCTCGAAGTCGCTCATCTTCTTGGGGTGTGTGGCAGGGTCATCTCCTCTCTCGGGGCACACCTTGTTCAGCTCGGAGGGGAGCACCTTGGCGCACCGGCCGCGCGCCGACATGGCTCCTGTGTCTCGTGCTTCTCAGCCTCCTTTCTCCTGTTCCTAGGCTGGGAGCTCCCAAACATCCCCATCCTGAGGGCAGTGGAAGAGAATCAGAGAATCCCAGAACAGTTTGGATTGGGAGGGACCTTCAAGTTCATCTCCTTCCACCCCCCTGCCAAGGGCAGGGACACCTTCCCCTCGAGCAGATTTCTCCAAGCCCTGTCCAACCTGGCCTTCAAAGAAAAAAAGGATGCCCATGAACTAAGAGCACTGAGGTGCCCCATCCATCATTGCCAGGGTGGAGATTGGTCCACCCGCCATCCCCTCGCCACAGTCCTGACACAGGGTGTCACCACGTGTGTGGTGACCAGCCTCAGCGTGCGCCACGCTTGCCCCACCACTGCCAGCCTGCCAGCCCTCCTCACCTGCTCTCCACTGCAGGCAGCTGGGATATTTCTGGCAGCAGGGAGAGCAGAAACTAGGTCTCTTGTGTGAGCAGCCTGAGCATGGCCCTGCATGGAAAAGCTGGGAATATGGACGTGCTGGCTGCAGAGACCGGGTGCTGGAGTCCTGTGTCCCCTGCAAAGGTGCCCTGAGAGCCCCAAGATGCACGAGGGCTTGCTGCAAAACTCCTGAGCCTCCCTGAACACTCACAGCCCCCTTTGCTGAGATGGGAGAGCTGCTGGAGCAAAGGTGGAAATGGTCCTGGGGTCTCTGGAGCCCAAGGAGGGTGATGTCCTCCCAGGAGAGCTGGGATTAGGTAATGGAGGAAGTACCAGACTCAGGTGATGCTCTGGTAAAGCTGTGGGGTCTGTGTTTAAGGATGATTTTGTCTGCTTTCTTCAAGCCAAATCCTGCATTTCACCCAAGGGTGGGGAGTCCTTGTGGGGACAAGGAGTGCTGATGCTAAATCATGGAGTGGCAAGGAAAAGCTATTTTATCAGCCTCCCTCCTGGGATCCCCCACAGCCCCACTGACCTTGGGAGGCAGATTTTGGCAGGCTGGATTTCTGCATCAGCACAACCCCCAGCAGATCTGATTTTTGGAGAAGGAGCAGTTGAAATAAGGTCAAATGCACTCCTAATTCTTGTTTGTGGCCCCACAAGGCAGACATGCTCATCTGCGGGGCATGGCCACAAGCAGCTCTTAAACCCATGCAGGAAGGGTCCTCCAACACCTGGAATACCTGTCCGTCCTCCAGCACCTGGAATTCCTGTCCTTAAGGACTCGGGGACAAGGGCAGAGCCTCTCCCGCGGCACACGCTGCCTGCCGCCCAATTTGGGGGGTCAGGTGGCCCCTCGGTCGCAGCGCCCGGCAGGACGGAGCGCAAGGCTGAAAGCGGCCGTGATCCTTCGTGCCCACCCGCGGTCCCTGCTGCCCACCCGCGGTCCTTCGTGCCCACCCGCGGTCCCTGCTGCCCACCCGCTATCCTCCATGCCCACCCGCGGTCCTTCGTGCCCACCCGCTATCCTTCGTGCCCCCGCTGCCCCCGCCGCGGCTCCCGTACCTTCCGTGCCGCATCCTCCGGCCGCATCCCCGGCTCCTCCGCTCCACGCCTGCCACAGCGGCTCAGCGCCGTGTCCCCGCGCTCCGCCGGGTCATTTTGTCAGCGGCGAGGAGCGGGGAGCAGGGCAGAGCTGCCTGCAGAGAGGAGGAGGCGGCAGTCGGCTGGCAGCTTCCCAGCAAATCAGGCTGCAGGAGCGATCCGCGCCGCGGAGCCGCAGCGCCCAGGCGGGCCCCGGGTTTGCTGGAGCGGCTGAGTCACCCTGGCAGTGCCCGCAGCCAGCCCCGCTGCCCCCAGCCCCGCTGCCCCCAGCCCCGGCGGGGCAGGGCACCCGCGCCCCAGCCCCTCGGGCAGATGTCAGGATGAGGTTACCGAGGGTAAGGGATGTCAGAAGCGCCTCTGCCCGAATTAAGGTGCAAATGTCACTGGCACTTACGCCGGTGACAATGGTATGGGTTTTTTTGGTAGTGACTGTGGGAGAGAGAGAGGGAGAGAAAGAAATAGGAAATGGGGGGACAGAAAGAGTGTAAGAGGGAGAGAACAAGGAAAATATCAGCACACTGTGGATCCCAGTGATGTTCTGCTGATCCTCTCCAGCTGGTCTTCTTAGTGGTAAAGGTCCCCCCAAAAAGCATAGAATTCAATGGTTTAATATGTGCTCAGGCCAGGTAGGAAAATCAGGCATTGTCTTTCACAACAGATTTTGGGTTTGCTGCATGCCATAACTGTGGTGCAAGGCTTCAGGAATGACTCTGGGGGGGCACTTTGGGGGGGCCTCTGATGGATTAATGGATTAATTAACCTCAGCTGCCTCTAACATTAATGTCCTGTGGATGTGGCATTCCCAGGATTGGGGGTTCCACAGCCAGTCTCTGTAAGGGAGGATAGGTTCACTGCCCCTGAGCAGAGGTTACAATGCACCAAAACTTCCTCCCCCCACCTCGGGTTGGGGGAGAAATCTGTGCAAACCTGCTCCCAGCAAATGGGCCTGTGGGCTACAGCCTCCCCCACCCCAAAGAAAGCCAGAGAAGATTCTTAGCACAGCTGCTGGAGTTGGCTCACACTCTTTTCCTTGTTTACTTGGTTGTTTCAGGTGATTGAGGAATGGGTTTTGTAGGCACACAGTTTGTGGTGGTTGGGATGGGGCCCAGCCTCATCCCCAGTGGCACAGCTGTGAGCAGCAGGTGAGCAGCACTGACAGCAATGAGCCATGGAGTGCCCAGGGGCATTGACCAACACCAAAGGGAGCACACAGGGGATAAAAGGCTGGGCTAGAGAACAAGACGGGCAGAGCTTGGAGCCTTCTGAAGTGGTGTGGTGTTACTCTGTATGGGTTGAGGCTTTCTGAAATTGCATGGTGATACTCTGTGTATCGTGGCCATCTCAACTGTGGCATGTGCTGTGACAGGGTTTTCCCTTTATCTAATCTCAGCAGTTTGACTTTCAGTCCAAAGTCCCAGTCAGGCGTCTTCAGGGAGGTTTCTTTGCTTGTAGCTTCTTTATACAGTTTTTGGTATAATGAGAATAAAACTACATCAATGTTTGAGGCATGAACTGTTTCATTCTCTGACAGCTGATATGATGAGCAGGGGTTGCTCAGGGGGATGGATGATGCCAGAAAGGAGCAGCAGCCTGGTGGTGCTGGTGGAGGCCCAGGTGTGTGACAGGCTTGGTAAATGTGATGAAAAATCCCTTCTCTGACTGTCAAGCTTCCTTTATAGTACAAAAGTATATTAACTTTATGTGTATATATATACTATATATATATATAAATTAAACACTGTGATATGAAGAAGCAATGGAGTTTCATTGAAGACTTTGGTATTGTTCGTGCTGAAGTAAAACAAACAGCCCAGCCCAGAGGATTTTGCTTTTGGGGGCTTAGAGCAGTCCCCGAGGGATAAAGAACGGCTTTATCCCTGGGATGACCAAGGTACTGCAGCATCCCAGGCTCTGAGACCCTCCCAGCCTTGTCTGGTGTCACAGCTCAGTCACTGCAGCCAGAGGGACTCAAGGACACCTGGATCCATGGACGAGCAGGAACACAGCGGCTTTGCCAAGTTTTACTGTGATTTGAGATCTGTTAGTGTGGGTGTCAGTGCTCAGTCAATTTGTGCTGTACCCGAGCATGTGATGGACATAAGAACTTCATAAAAAACCCCACCTGGGTGCCCTGATTTGGCTGGGACATCTCATGCCCATGAATAAATGTTTACACTTTTAATTCCAAGCTTTGCATCCCAACCTGGCACCTTGGTTGGCGTGGGCTACAATGTGAATTTTTGTTGAGGAGCCTCATGTCTCACCGCAGGCAACAAAAGCCTTTTGGATGGTGCTTCCCTCCTCCTGTGATGCTCTGTGCCCTGAACGAGCTGGCTTCTCTGGTGGATTTGCAGCCACTTAACTTGCATTTGCCACGGCATTCAGTTAACAAACCCAGCATCCGTTTATCCTTGGGAAACGTGCTCAGCAGCAAAGCCAGGCCAGGCCAGCAGCCAAGGCAGAGGATGCTGCAGCACTGATTTGGCTGCTGTGGCTCAGCAGCAGCAAACACTGGGGAGCCTGGGCAACTGCAGCTCTGAGCGAGCGGAGGGTCCTGCACGGCATGCCCAGTCACCCACGGCTCCTGCTGGAGAGGAGAGCTGTGTCCAGACAAGGAAACAGATGTGAAGGGTCAGGAGCACAAGCCTTACAAGGAATGGCTGAGGGAGCTGGGAAAGGGGCTCAGCTGGGAGAAAAGGAGGCTCAGGGGGGACCTTTTTGCTGTCCACAACTCCGTGACAGGAGGGGGCAGCCAGGGGGGTTGGGCTGTGATCCCAGGGAACGAGGGGCAGGACAAGAGGAAGTGGCCTCAAGCTGTACAAGGGGAGGTTTAAGCTGGATATTAAGGAAAAATTCCTCATTGAAAGGCTTGTCAAGTATTTGAATGGGCTGCTCAAGGCAGTGGTGGAGTCACCATCCCTGGAAGTGTTCAAAAATGTGTGGATGTGGCACTTGAGGACATGGTTTAGTGGAAGTGCTGGACTGATGGCTGGACTCAATGATCTTAGAGGGCTTTTCCCACCTTGGTGATTCCCGGATTCTATGATTTTTCTGATGGTGAAACATTGTGGGGCAGTGCTGGGAGACAGGTGGGAAGAGAAACGCTGCTGGATCTCAAACACAGCCATGTCCTTCAGGTTTGGGGTGAAGCTCTGTGTCCCCCTGGTGCTGTGCTGGGCTCAGGTGCTGGGGAGAGGCACTAAACCACCAAGCAGAGTGAAAACGAAACCACAGTGGTGTGCTCACCTCCCTCAGCTCACTTTCCAGCCCAAGGAGGTGAGTTCCACTGGTTTCCCTGCATGAGAGCAAACAGCTGAGCCACTTCTGTGGGAGAACAGATGCTGCTAATAAGGCAGTAAATAAACCCATGTGCAAGGCTTTATAGTTGGGTTGTAATTACTTCTGCAGTGCCAAAAGAGCCGACGCCAGGGCTGCACATTAATGACACATTAATGGCAGCGCTCATCCGCTCTGGGCTGGCTGGCTCCCCAGAGACCAGCGCTTTTATTTCATTTTTGCACATGCCAAAACCACCGTGGTCCGGTGGGACTCGCCTGGAGCCAGCACTGGGGTGGTTCCCACTGCTCCTCCTAAAAGCCCTGCTGAAAACCAGCAAGGCTGAGAGCAATTCCCAGCAAGTTAACATCCATTTACAGAAGTGGGAGCATGGAGGACTGGCTGTGCTCCAGGGGCAGTGCCTGCACACACATCCCCTGCCCCAGGTCACATTCTGCCATAGGGATGGTTGGGATCCAGGATGCTTTTTCCTGCCAAAGCACAGCAAACCTCTTGCCAGTGCTGCAGAGGTGGGATCAGCCTCTCACTCCAAGCCTCACTCAACCGTGACCACTCTCCATGCTCCCAGAAGCATCGTGGCGCTGCCTTGGCACTGCTGGGGGTGCCACGGGCTGGCCTGTGTTTCCAAGGAGGAACCTCACTGCAGAGCATGGACCATGCCCATCTCCTCAGCAGGGAAGCCATTCCAATGCCCTGCCAAGGGAGGACATGTGCCTGGTCTGCCAGAGGGAGGTGATCCCTCCTGCCTCTTTCCTCCATACCCTAAAAACATCATTTGGATCCCTGAGCAGCTCCCATGAAGGATGCCTCCTTCCAAGGGATCTCTTACAGCCAGCCTGGGCCTCCAACAGGAGGGTGCTGCTCAGGGGGAGGTGCTGGGAAGCACCAAAGAGCCACCTCCTGCTTGCCAGAGTTTTCCCACCTACACTTCCAGATTTCCATTGTCTCCAGGGCAGAAGGCACAGTGAGGCTGTGGTCGCCCTGAGAAGCCTCATCCCGTGCTTGGCCACCCTGGCTGGGGCAGACACAGCCCTCAACACTCTTGACACCAATGTTTGAGGGCTATTCCTGGGAAACAATGTCTGCCAAGGCAGCAGGGAGCTGTGGGCAGAAGTTCAGTCACAATGTCAGGAGTTCTGCAGCCACCTGGCTTATGGAATGGGATGGAGCAGGGTGACAATGAGGACCTGGCACCTTTTGGGATGCACAGCCACCACACAGCTCCTGGTGATGCCCCAACTGGGGAAGGGCTCTGGGCTTCTTCAGAGGAGACACCCTGAACAGGTCTGTCCCAGCTGCCCCTTCTCCCTCAGGCAGTGCCCTTCGCTGGTGGCTGTGCCAGGGCTGCCTCCTCCTGCTGTTGTGGGGCGAGGAAAGGAGGGTCTGCCCCAATCTCCATCTCAGTCTCTGTCCTCACCTTGACCCTCCGGAAGAGCAGGCACTACTCCTTTAGGAATCTGCTGAGAGATCCAGGGGGCTCTCCCCTTCCTCTTCTCTTTCTGGGCTGCTCTTATCCCCCCAAGAATAAGCAAAGCAGCACAGAAGCAACCCCTCTCTTCCATTTTCAACATCCATATTGTTCCCTCTCCACCAGTTCTTCAGCCTTATCCCACCCTCTGCCCAAGTTCCCACTGCTGTATCCTTCCCTGTCCCACAGCTCCCACTCCCCCAGTCCTGCACTAATGAGCAAAGGAGCAGAAGAAACTAGACGAGGCCCTTCTCAGCATCCTGGTTTTCATTTCAGAGGGGCCATGGAGGATCCACATCAAATGGGATCAAGGGGAGGAGGTGCACGTGGTCCCGAGGCCAGCTCTTCTCGCCCGCTCCCTCGGTGGCCACGATGGACCTTCCTGCCCGGCCTGTTTCCGTCCAGCTCCTCCAGCACCCTCTGGACACGCTGCTGGAGCCCGGGGGGGCTCGGCGCCCTGTCCCCATCGGAGAATGAGCAGCGCCGGCCACCTCCAGGAGCTGCCTACTCCTGCTGCTGCTGCTGCTGCTGCTGCTGCTGCTGCTGCTGCTGCTGCTGCTGCTGCTGCTGCTGCCGCTGGCGCCACCGCGCCACGAAGGGATGGAGGCGGCGGCGGGGGCGACGCGGGGCCACCGGGGCACGGTTGTCCTGGCCCTGCAGCAGGCGGATGCTCCCGATGGGCCCTTGGCAGGTCGGGCAGGTGGCAGCGGCGTCGGGGGCAGCCTGGGGCTGGATGCAGGCGTGGCAGAACACGTGTCCGCAGGGCTCCACGGCAGCAGCGGGGCTTTGCAGGAAATCCACGCAGATGCGGCAGACCCGCACGACTCGTGGCGCTGGTGCCTCCTGCCTGACCTCGGCCATTGCTGCTCCCGGACTTGACTGCTCTCAGCCGCTGGCAGGACTCGAAGGCTTGGCTTCCACTTGTGCAACTCAGTGGTTCCTCAGGCACTGGCAGCACTCAGAGGCTCCTCAGTCCCTGCTGTCACTCAGAGGTTCCTCAGACGCTGGCAGCACCGGCAGCTCCTCGGCTGCTGTGGGTCACAGCCTGAGTGCTCTGGCACTGCCCAGCGCTGTGGTTGTAGTTACCCACTGCAGGAGAGTGATCCTGACTCTGGTGACATCACAGGGTTCTGAGGAGAACACTCAGGAGCTCCCCCATCCACAGAGACAGATCCTGTGGCACAAAACCCGCCTGGCAGTGGGCCACACACCTCAGTGTTTGCCCAGATCCCTTCCAGGTGGTTCCTGCTGGGGTGGGGCTGTGCCACTGTTACATTCCCAAAGTGACTGGGGCTGGCAGGGACCTCCAGAGGTCATCTGGTCCAAGCCTCTGCTGAAGAGTCTCTGCTGTAGGCCAGCAGTGATCAAAGTCCTTTGCCTCCCTCATTTTTGAGGGACTCAATGACAGATCTCACAAAGGTCAAAGGCTGCATCCTGATTCTAGAGTTGGAAATTGACAATTGGAGACTGAGTCCCACTGTTAGCACTTTCTCTTGCTTGTTGGCTCACAGCTGTCCTCCAAATTCTTGTGATATTCTGCACTGAAGTCTGGCCCTGACCTCCCACACTGCAGCAATTCCCTCAAACTGCTGGACAAACTCCCAGAGCAAGGTGTAGGTGCTCCCTCTCGATAGTCAAGCCAAGTTTCACTGGACAGGCTCTGCAGTTCTCAGAGTCTTTCCCTGCAGTGCAAATCCATTCCAAAACCTGTAGCTTCCCCAAAGTGCCCCAGGCTGTCCAGGAGGCTGGATCTCCACAACACCCACTAATGAACAGGCAGCACAAATCCCCTCCACGAGCACTGCCGAGCAGCAGGCAGCACAGGCTGCCCTGCAGTCACACCAAAGACACAGCCATAAAAATAAAAGCTTTTTATTTATTTTTTTATATACCATTACAGAAACATCTGAGTAACATTCCCAACAGGATGGGCAGCTCTGGGGCCCAAGGGACGAGCGCAGGCAGCCAGCTCCAGGGTCTGCCATGCCGTACTCCTGAGCTGCTGCTGCTGCTCTTGGTGCATGACGTCCTTGCTCCTTGCCCTCAGCGAGGAGACCCGGCACTCCTGGTGTCAGGGTGTCACCTTCTTGTAGGTGATGTGTAAGTGCTGAGTCATGGGCTGCGTAGTGGTTGCCATTGAGACAGTTTGTTCGAGTTTCCCGTCGGAATTGAGCCTGAATTTTCTGGTAATCTAAAGCGGGGGGAGGAAAAGAAATAAGGAAATCGAGCAACGACTGTCCACAAGCTGAATCCCTTACCTGTGCTTTCTTCCCTTTGCCATCCACCTGCCTGCTGTCAATGCACCACTAAGGAAGGATAGCCTCACTACAGGCAAATAAACAAGATTTCTCTCCTAAAGAAAGCAGCCCTCTCCACAATACCAGCTCTAAGCCAATTATCCATGGAACAAGGCACATTCACAGAATTACAGAATTAGCTAAGCTGGAAAAGATCTTTGAGACCATCAAGTCCAGCCTATAACTTGGTACCATCTTATTAACTAAACCATGGCACTGAGTGCCACATCCAGGCTTTTCTTAAACACCTCCAGGGACAGTGACTGCACCACCTCCCTGAGCAGCCCAATGCTCAGTCACCCTTTCTGTGAACAACTCATTCCTAATGTCCAGCCTAAACTCCCCCCGGTGCAGCTCAAGATTGTGTCCTCTTGTCCTGTCAGTGGTTGCCTGGGAGAACAACCCTTACCTGGCTACACCCTCCTTTGAGAGAGTTGCAGAGAATGATGAGGTCTCCCCTCAGCCTCCTCTTCTCCAGGTTAAACACCCCCAGCTCCCTCAGAGACTCCTCACAGGACTTGTGTTCCAGACTCTTCACCAGCCTTGTTGCCCTTCTCTGGATGTGTTTGAGCATCTCAACATCCTTCCCAAACAGAGGGGCCCAGAACTGGACACAGCACTTGAAGCATGGCCTCACCAGTGCCGAGTACAGGGGAAGAATCACTGCCCTGCTCCTGCTGGCCACACCATTCCTGACACAGGCCAGGATGCCATTGGCCTTCTTGGCTGCCTGGGCACACTGCTGGCTCATGTTCAGCTGCTGCTGACCAGCACCCCCAGGTCCCTTTCCACCTGGGCACTGTCCAGTTACCCTGTCTGCAGCCTGCAGCCCTGCAGAGGTTGTTGTGCCCAAAGTGCAGGACCAGGCACTTGGACTTGTTAAACCTCATGTTGTTGGACTCAGCCCATCTATCCAGCCTGTCCAGGTCCCTCTGCAGAGCCCTAATACCTCCAGCAGATTGACACTCACTCCCAGCTTGTGTCATCTGCAAATCTGCTGATGGTGCACTCAATCCCCTCGTCCAGACCATCAGTGAAGATATTAAATAGGACTGGGCCCAACACAGATCCCTGAGGGACACCACTGGTGACTGGCCACCAGCTGGATGCAGCACCACCCCCACCACTCTGGGCCCTTCCAGCCAGGCAGTTCTGAACCCAGCAGAGTGCTCCTGTCTAAGCTGAGGGCTGCAGCTTTTCCAGGAGGGTGCTGTGGGACACGATGTCCAGGTAGACAACACCCACAGCCATCCACAGGTGGGTCAGCTGGTTGTAAAAGAAGATCAGGCTGGTCAGGCAGGACCTGCCCCTCTTACAACCGCACTGGCTGGGTGTGAGCCCCTGGCTATCCCATAGGTGCTGTGTGATGGCACTCAGGATGAGCTGCTCCATTCCCTTGCTGGGCACTGAGGTCAGGCTGACAGGTCTGGAGTTGCCCAGAGTTTCTTTATGGCCCTTCTTGTGGATGGAGCCACACTGGCACCCCCAGTCCTCTGGGACCTCTCTGGCGAGCCAGGACTGATGGTAAATGATGGACAGCAGCTTGGTGAGCTCATCCAGCACCTCCCTCATGCCCCTAGGGTGGATCCCATCTGGGCCCATTCACCTGTGAGCATGTAAGTGTCTCAGCAGGTCACCAGCTGCTTCCTCCTGGATTACAGGGGGACTGTTCTGTTCCCTGTCCCTGCCTATCCACTCTGCAGGCCAGCTGTCCTGAGGATGACCTGTCCTACTGTAAAAACTGAGGCAAAGAAGGTGCTAAGTACCTCTGCCTTTTCCTCATCTTCAGTTAATATATTCCCCCTGCATCTAATAAATGGAGGTTGTCCTTGCCCCCTCCTCGTCCATGAGTAGCAACAGAGGCAACCTTGCCATTAATTTCTGTTAAGCTGTGCTTTCACAAATTTATATTAAATCTGCATTGATAACACCTTTAAAGGTGATTCTTCAAGCAACCTAAACCACTCAGGACACAGCCTGGTGCAGGAAATGAGCCTTCCTGCCTCAGTGACAGCTCAGCCAAGCCACAGCCACCCTGAATCACTTTTCACCAGGAATGCAACAATACGGTGAAGTTTTCTCAAAATGAGCAACTACAGCAGCAGCACACTTGTCCTTCTCACAAACCTGTGGCCTCTTTGTTTCCACAGGCAATTTAAGCTGTTCTTGGGGAAGGAGAAAAGGCTCTGCGAGCTGGTTTCCTGACAACTCCTCTCATTCCACATCCTCCTTCACCAGCAAGGGCCTCCCAGACACTCACTAGGACCAGTCCCTGGGCCTGAGCTTCCCACAGGTGCCAGATGAGCACAGACCTCCAGCCCCAGAGCTTCCTTCTTCCAGCCAAGGCCAGCCTTGGAGCCCTCAGCTAGGAAGACATCTGCTGGCTTTCTGTGCTTTGCCCTCTCCTCCTGCCAGTCTATCTGCCCACAGTTCAGGCAGTGGCTCTTTTATTTAAATGTTTGCAATCCAGAGCTCTGCCTCCCTGCTGATATCCACAGTATCTAATGCCTTTAATTCTGCTATGGGAAGGAGACAATACAGCTACTCCTGGGAAAGAGGAAACCCAACAACTGAAAACATGCATCCAAAGGCAGGGGAGTTGGGACTTCCCAAAGTTAGGACACTATCTGTGTAGGCAAATCAAATTTTTGTCTACATCTGCACAAACTTGTGCTCTCTGCTGTCTAATGGTCAGTTTTATAGCACACACAAACCAGGCTGTGAGAGCTTGTTCAGCCTCTCAGCTGCTGCTCAGCCACCACAGCTTCAGATGTGACAGTGACACTTCCAGAGGTGACCTCAGGATGCCACTCTGACTCCAGCAGTGCCACTGCACTCACAGCTGGCTGTACCCTACCAGCTGTATCAACAAATCCCCACTACACACCCAAAAAAGTCAAACCCCAAAAGCAGCCAACCAAAAGTGGAGCTGACAGCAAGTGCCAGCCCCACCCTGCAGGCACAGATGGGAAAAGAGCCCAGAGCAAGGTCTGAATGCTCTGGAAAGCAAGAGAGCAAGAGCTGCAGGTGCTCCTAAAATATCCTCGTGAGGCCCAATACTGACCACACCTTAAATGTGCATCCTCATACTGCAATCAATCCAGAAAACCAGCATTAATAACTAATCCCATTGCCATAAAAGAGTATTTACTCAAGACTTTCCTCTTCTTCCCTAAGGACATGCTACTGGCCATTCTGGAGACAGGATTCTGGGTTAGCTGGTCTGATCCAGCCTGTCAGTTTTTATCACAATGATCCCTCTGGGTCTCATAATGTAAAAAATCTCTTCTGAAGGCTCTTACAGAAAGAATAAGCCAGGATGCCATGCAGTACTTCCAAGAACCCCTGATGGCATTCTGTAATTAAAGCATGCTAAATAACATATCCTCCCAACTAGACTCCTCCTGGGGCAAGCAGTGCTGTGGGAATGGCTCCCTCTGTGTGCACTCACCTGCTCTACATGGGGCTTCTTGGCAAAGGAGATCCTGGCTATGGAGTGAGAAGCTATAGACAGCTCTTGTCCATTCACCTCCCCTTCCTCCACCTCCACCAGACCTAGGGAAAAGCAAGGGCACACATATTATTAGGCTACAAAAGTTATTTAAGCATGTCACAATTATTATTTTGACCTTTCAGTACTTAAAAGGAGGCTTATAAATAAGAGGAAGAGGGACTTTTTACACATTCAGACAAGGACAGGACAAGGAAAAAGCTTTTAACCTGTAAGAGGAGAAATTTAGGTTAGATATTAGGAAGAAATTGTTCCCGGTGAGGGTGGTGAGGCCCTGGCACAGATTGCCCAGGAAAGCTGTGGCAGCCCCATCCCTGGAAGTGTTCAAAGTCTGGTCAGACAGGGCTTGGAATAACCTGGTCTGGTGGAAGGTGTCCCTGACCATGGCAGGGAGGTGGAATGAGATGGGCTTTAAGGTTCCTTCCCACCCAAACCACTCCATGCTCTATTAGGCTACTTAACAGACCAGTATTCCCTATGGAGAATGGTTTAATTTGCCCTATTTATTTTTATTTATTGACAACTGGAGATCAGACATGGAATGCTGCTCACAAAAATCCAGCTGGACTTACTCACACCGTGTGCGATGAGTGTCACAGCACATCTGGCACTGCTCCCTTCAGCACCTGTCATTTTAGGTGCAAACTTAAGCATCAGCTGGGGTTTAACACTTTCACTTATAATAACTGAGATGTGGTTCTCTCTCATTCAGACATCATAAGGCAAGAAGTACCAAGGTGCTGCACCCACACACCGGGAGGCTCTCCTAGTTTAGGAACCACCCTGGGTCCAGCACCAAAGAGCATTGATTCCAACATGGCAAATTAATTAAATAAAACTGTGAGAGGCGCAAGAACTTTCTGAAAAAGTGATGAGATGGCCCAGCAGGGTAAGAACCTCTTCTTTTCCCCAGTGTGGGTATCAGGAGTGTACCTGTGTTCTGGGCACTGATGAAGGCCACCTTGTTAGTGTCAGGCTTGAGGCGGATGAAGCCACACTCGCGGTGCATGGGCTTCCTGGTGTCCGGGTGGAAGGCGTTGAACCTGAGGGCAAACAGAGCACAAATGCTGATGTGTTTTGCACTCAAAAGACATTTTTTACCCTGGTTTCCTCTTATTTAACCACATGAGTGCCTGCAGTACTCACTGAAGAGCAAAAGACTGACAACACTTCACGGTTGAGATGTAAACCTGGAAAAATACAATTACTTTCCAGAGGCATAGCTATTTCTTAGAGCTGGAGTTAAATCTTTAAGTTCAAGCTTTAGACTTTCCATGACCTCTGGGTCTTTCTAAGAACTAGCTCAGAAACCCCTCAGGAACTCAGATGTTTCACAGATGCTGAAGCCACATGTCTCAAAAAACTTCCTTTTCTCAAATAAATATCTGGCATTACTGTATCATCCTTATTTAGCTTTTACACCTGGAAAAGTTGTTTTTTCTGTATATTCCTTGCCATAGGAAGCAACAGAGCAGACATATTTCTCCCATCACCCCTTTCAAAAAGATAACAAATTCAGCTCAGACTTATTTATTCTTCAGACTCTTATTTATTCTTAAGAACTGTAGGTTTGGTCACCATGGGTGATTATACTTATAAAAGGAGAAACAAACTTAAATCAGGCAGCCTTCAGTGCTTGGAGCATTTAAGGCATACAGGGACTGTCTCTTAAGAGCCACTGCTCCAGGAGCCAGGAAAGCACAGCCTATTCTCCTGGTGCTTCCTAAAGCTCAACAGCTCACAGCTGTGTAACTCCTTAGCACAAAGAAAAGGAGGGGCAAAAAAAAAAAGGTGACTCAAGGAACTGTTCACAAGCTGGGGAGGGAGGTGCAGCCAGAGCAAGACTGTCAGAGCTTTGTTTCTTTTGGAAATTGGACTAAAGCAGTCACAGGCTGAGCTGGCAGCTCCATCACACTCCAGGAACACAGGGCATCTCTCACACAGCACTTCCATCCTGTAATTCTTTTTTTCTTGGTTTTCAAAGCAACACACTTGCCAACTCACCCCTCCTGAAGGAACACTGGAGCACTACTGAGCAGTAGCAAACTTGTCACTTCCTCCCTCTGGTTTTCTTTTGATTTTTCTTAGAACAACCACTTGAAGCCAAAGCAAGTAGTTAAGCTACCTGCCTCCTGTCCCACATGGTTTGATAAGCACTAATTTTTCTCAGATTTTCACAGTGGTGAAGACTGAGGACCACAGATTAAAATGGAGAAACCTTGTAGCCATGCCATAGCTCCTTCATTTATTCTAAGTGGGAATTTCAAAAAGAATGCCAATTAATCACAAGTTTTTGTCAGATTATGCCCTTTTCTGATTCAGAGATGGGGCAACTGAGAGGTGTTTTAAAAACTTTTATTCCATTTTCAGTTTCATGTGAAGTGTGAGTCAATACAGATGTTATAATTCATGCTATCTCAATCAGAAGCTAACTATTCCTTAATTACAATATATTACAAGCATTTCTTGGCCTACCAGCTTTTGCCACACTATGTTGCAAATGCCTTAAAGCTAATCATCTAAAATTCCCCTTTGTGGGCCACTGTAATTGGCATTTGTAATGCCAATTAATCACAAATTTTCAAGGAAAATCAAAGTTAGACCATGCAGTCACATACCACAGCATCATCTCGTTTGGTAGGTGAAAATTTATGTACTTTGCCATTGGAAAAGAAACCCAACTAACAAATCACCCTGGAGCCATGCCTGCCCCAATCCAGCAGCAGCTCCCAGCCCAGGCAGACCCCCTGACTTACGAGAAGTTGAGCATGGGCTGTCCCACGTGAGAGATGTGCACTTCCTCCAGGTACTGGAAGGGCTTCATTGTGGGGAAGGTGCCATCTCCTGGTGGGTCTGAGAGCCAGGTGCCCAGCATCCAGGACAGGGGTTCCATCACAGGGTTCAGCTGGGGAGTCTCTGTGGAGGAAAAGAAAGAAGGAAGAATGAAAACTCAAGGATCTGTGCTCTGCAGGTTGCTGTGAGCTGCCTCCAGCTGGCTGGAGGTGAACACAAAACACCTCAGGAATGGTTGAACACCACAGCAATGCTGTTCTTCAGAGCAGTGCCAGCTCCAAGGGGGGAGATGGGGAACAATGAAGTCATGGAAAGTGGGTCTGTTTCCAAACCAGCTCTCAGCCATACATAGGGCACTCTTGCAAGTGGTCCACTTCTGACTCCTTTCTGTAGCTTGAACTGAAACAAAAGCCCCCTTCCATCTATGTGCAGGGAAGAAGATGACTGAAACCTCAGAATAAAGAATAATCATTAAATGATAATGCAACCTCTAACACTCTGGGCTAATCTCTCCCAAGCACTGAGTACACACTGTTCCTGTTTGTTTCAGAGGCTGAGGAAATGAGTCCTCATTTCAAAAGAAAATCAGGCTGTGTACATATTCAAGATCAAAGTTTGGCTATATTTTTAAGAGGTTGACAATGGCCTGAACTTTTACAAAGAGACAAGCAAGGATCATTCAGAAGCTGTTCTACTAAGGCTCTGGACTAAGGCAAACATCTTAAAAATACCTGGGTGCCTGTAAGACAAAGAGTAAACAGAAGAGAATGATACTTCCCTTTGTCAGTGCAGTTATGAAAAAGAAACCAAGGTCTGTTTCACAAAGTTAAAACTTCTTTAACAAATCATTTTACAGAACCACACTATAAGCTGAGCTGGAAAGAACCCACAAGGCTCATCAAGTCCAACTCCTGGCCCTGCACAGGACCATCCTAAAGAAGTCACACCATGTGCCTGGGAGCGTTGTACAATGCTTCCTGAACTCTGTCATGTTTGGTGCTATAGGAGAGTTTTGATAAACAGTTTTGCATTTTACTTTCAGAGGTTGTGACTTGAAAAAAATACATCAGGAAAATGGAGACAGACAATTTAAAGCCACGTGAAGAGCAGAGCAGATCCACTACTAAGGTGTAAGTAGGGAAAGCAAAACATCACCCACGGGATGTTGGGAAAGATGGATTCCCACACAAACTGGGTGCCTGCTACTCTCAGTAGTCTGTTATGCAGAGAAATATGACTGAAGTAAGCTTAAAGCATGTCCTCTTCCCCCTCATGAGATAAATATTTCATACTGGCAAGGTGGGCGCTGCAGGGGTTTTTTCCACACCTAGTGAGATCAAGAATAAAGAACAAGCTGCCTGTCTGACTGATCTAAAAGACACAGACTCAACTGCAGCCAGAAATCACAACCTAAAAGAAAAAGGCTGTGGCCAAAATTTGCTTGACCAGTCTGAGTTTCACTGTGCTCTTTATGAAATGTCAGGCTAAAAGACTGAGCAAGGAGGAAGGACAGTTCACACCTGAAATGCCAAAGAAGGAAGAGCAGCTTTCCTGGGTAAAAGAGGCCACTTGTGGTACTCATTCTCCCACAGAGAGCACGTTTGAGAAGCCAGCCCATGTCAGCAAAGTGCTGCTACTTTGCTTCATCCTGAAGTATTTTGCAGGGGAAGCAACATGAGGAAACATGAGAGGTCACTAGGAAATCATGATAAAGGTCTACAGCATCTGAGCCAGGATCTGCAGGACACCCTGTCAGACCGTGCAGTCCCCAGCAGCTTGGAAAGGAGCTCCCACAATCTGTACAGCAGTGTCAGTGTCCTGGGCAGTATTCCCTTGTACTCACCTTTCCAGTTCCATGAGGGGAGCACACAGTTCTGTGGATAAGGAGCTCCCACAATCTGTACAGCAGTGTCAGTGTCCTGGGCAGTATTCCCTTGTACTCACCTTTCCAGTTCCATGAGGGGAGCACACAGTTCTGTGGATAAGGAGCTCCCACAATCTGTACAGCAGTGTCAGTGTCCTGGGCAGTATTCCCTTGTACTCACCTTTCCAGTTCCATGAGGGGAGCACACAGTTCTGTGGATAAGGAGCATACTGCTCCTCCCTCCAGCTGACATTTGCCTTTCACTCTCTGCTGCATTTCTTTCCAAACTTTTTGCAAGCTCATCTCCCATGATGGAAGAGAAAAGTAAAGCTTTGGAAAAGCTGCAGGAGCCTTCAGCCTGGGCTGCTGCTGCCCTCTCCTGGGTCAGCATCCCAGGAGCAGGACAGTTTCTGTCACCACAGTGCTTTCATAGGGTACTTTCTTTTCTCCTGCTTGCACTTCAGGAAAAGCATCAAAACAACAGATGAAAGGAATGGCTGCAGCCATTCCCACTCTTTAGACTTGATTACAAACCAAGAGAAGCCAAATGATCATTTCCAGCACCCACAGCTTGATGCCACTGCCTTCTGTGCAGCACGCAGCCTGGCTGGAGGTGCCTGACCTCGTGAGCTGGTCTCACTTCCAAAGAGCTGGAATTCCAGCCAGCTGAGAAGTGGAGATGGAACTGTACATCCTGAAGTCTCTGGCACTTGGGCAAACAGCATAGCCAAGTGATCATTATTACTTTTCTAAACTACCTATATGGCAGCAAAGCTAAAGAGCTCTTTAGTTCTGATGTGGCTTGGAAAAGTCAAGAGCAGCAGAAGTGAATAAGGACCAAGCGCTCAGTGAAGTGCAGTGAGTGCAGACATCCTGATCTCATCCCATGCTCTTCTTACCTTCAATGTTGGTCTCTGACTAGTGGACTAAGAATTTTTTCTTTCCTGGCTGGAAGGCTGTGCTGGGAGAGTGGAAAAGCAAGAGTGGAGGCAGACAGGAGAGAGTCTGATTGAATCCATCAGGGAAAAAAAAAAAAAAAGAAAAAAAAAAAAAAAAAAAAAGCAGCTATTTGAAAAGCAATTTGCTTTTTAATGTCATGGTTGGGGCAGGTAAATGCAAGACTATTGCAGCAACAAGAAGTTCCATGCTGAGCTGCTTTGTTTCAAATTTTAGGTTTATAGATACAGTCACTGATGAAGAAGCCTGTATATACCTTTTTAAAGGTCTAAACTCCTAGCAAATAATTTTTACAAAAACCCCACTGATGTGGCTTAAAAGGTAAGTGTATGATAGTATCAAGAATACAAATGACATCTGAGAATTTGCAGCACAAGACACCCTGGTCACCCTTCTACACACGTAAAGCTTCACTCTCAGAGGGGGTCCTCTTAAATGCTGATTCTCTTGCGTTCATGTGCACAGTTCCTCTTTTGCCTACAAACAGGGAAGCTCTCCCTTCATCCTCTTTCTTAACAAGGACATTCCTGCAGTCACCTTCTCCTACACTTTCTGGAAGCCATTAGGGACCCAGCATCTCCAAGATCCCATTCCTCTACTACCTGGTGAAGTGGAAGGTGTCCCTGCCCATGGCAGGGGGTAAGAACAAGATGAGCTTTAAGGTCCCTTCAGCCCAAACCATCCTGTGGTTCTACAAAACCTCACTGAAACGAGACATGACACTCATGAGTTGTAACAGTCTGGAGACAAAACCACACACCCATAAGCAACCTGATCACCTTGATCTCTTTCCTTCAGGAAGTCACTCAGGCCACAACCCTCATGCCCAGGCCCTGAGCACACAGGTCACTTCCATTTCACCACCTGACCCTGCTCCACCCCTCCAAACTCACAGGCAGACTGCTCCTACACCTTTTCCATTCCCAGAGAGTTTACAAGCCAAATCCCACCCTGCACTGGAACTGGCTGTCCAGGTTTTGCCCCAGGAGATCCTGAGCTCTCCCTGCTGTGAGACAAACCAGACAGAGCAGCTGGACAGCCCCCTCAGGCCACGGCTACACAGTGTGGCTTTCGAGTGGGATCCCTGGCACAGAAAGCTAAGCTGGCACAAATTCCTACACAGCTTTATCAGTAAAGCCACAGGGAGGGGCCAGCTGGTTGCTAACAAGGCAGCTAACCAGTTTCCTTGAGCTGGAGAACACTTCCTGCAGAAAACTTGAGGGAAAAAACTATACAAACAACAACAACAACCACATCCAAAAAATGCCCCAAAAAAAACACCAAAAAAAAACCCTCAAAAAACAAAAAAACACCAAAAAACCCCTAAAATAAGTTCCCAAACAAAATCCTTGAGTCTTCAAAGTGTGGGGTCTGCAGCATCAACTGGGCAGTTCCCTGAAATTCTTCCTTCAGCACAGTTGCTAACTGGGTTTAAAAGAAAGCATTACATACCTTTGCCCTGTCCCTGTTTGTGAGGTGATCATTCTCATCCTGGAATGGGGCAATGCTATTTCTAAACTCCTTTTTGCCATTTATATATTTGAAAAAAAAAATTTTATTGTTCTCTGCATTTTTGGCAGCTTTGACTCCAATGGAGCTTTGCCTGTATGAACTTTCTCCCAACAGTGGGGAGCAGCATCTCTATGTTCTTCCCACATCACCTGACCTTGCTTCTACTGGGCATCTTCCATCATTCCATCTTATTTCCAAGAGAAATCAGCCAAGCCAGCCTTCTGCCTCACCTGCTTGACTTCTGACATTTAGGAATTGCTGTTCCTGTGCCCTTAGGAAATGATATTTAAAAGTGACCAGCACTGATAGACCCCAGAGCTGGAGAACACTTCCTGCAGAAAACTTGAGGGAAAAAACTATACAAACAACAACAACAACCACATCCAAAAAATGCCCCAAAAAAAACACCAAAAAAAAACCCTCAAAAAACAAAAAAACACCAAAAAACCCCCAAAATAAGTTCCCAAACAAAATCCTTGAGTCTTCAAAGTGTGGGGTCTGCAGCATCAACTGGGCAGTTCCCTGAAATTCTTCCTTCAGCACAGTTGCTAACTGGGTTTAAAAGAAAGCATTACATACCTTTGCCCTGTCCCTGTTTGTGAGGTGATCATTCTCATCCTGGAATGGGGCAATGCTATTTCTAAACTCCTTTTTGCCATTTATATATTTGAAAAAAAAAATTTTATTGTTCTCTGCATTTTTGGCAGCTTTGACTCCAATGGAGCTTTGCCTGTATGAACTTTCTCCCAACAGTGGGGAGCAGCATCTCTATGTTCTTCCCACATCACCTGACCTTGCTTCTACTGGGCATCTTCCATCATTCCATCTTATTTCCAAGAGAAATCAGCCAAGCCAGCCTTCTGCCTCACCTGCTTGACTTCTGACATTTAGGAATTGCTGTTCCTGTGCCCTTAGGAAATGATATTTAAAAGTGACCAGCACTGATAGACCCCAGCACCTGCAAGAACATTTCCCAGGGGACCTTACTCACTAATTCCCTGAGCAGCCCGAGGTCTGCTCTCCTCATGGCCAGAGCTGAGGTTTTCCAGGCACTTTTCCTCCTGTGACCAGAGATTTTGAACTCGATGCTCTGTGGTCACTGTGGCCAAGTCGGCCCCAATGTTCACTCTGCTCATGAGATCCTCTCTGAAAACAAGCAGGAGATCAAGATCATCCTTCCAAGTCAGCTCCCTGATGACCTGTTCCATAAAGTTGCCATGCAGGTGTTTTAGGAGCCTTCTGGCCCGGGCTGTACCAGCTGTGAGATGCTCCCACTTAATTTCTGGCAGGTTGAAGTCCCCTGGGGCAGGTGACTTGGAATTGTGCCTTAATTCCTCAAGGAATAATTTGTCAGTGTCATCATTCTGGCTGGGAGGTCCAGAGTAGACTCCCACTGTGAAATGGCATTATTTGTTTGCCCCTTAATTCTTATCCAAAGGCTCTCAACTGTGCCACTGCCAGTTGTGAGCTCCAGACACTCCAACCCTTCTGTTACACACAGTGCCACCCTCTGCCCCTCCTGCCCTGCCTATCCCTCCTGAGGAGCCTGGAACTGTCCCTCAAGGCACTCCAATCACAGGGAAAACTCCCACCAGGTTCCACTTATGCCAGTGATGCCAGCTCTCTGGGACTGGGCCAAAGGCTCCAGCTCCTCACTGGTCCCTCCTGCTGGGTACCAATGCAGAGACATTTCTGGTGTGGTACACTGTGACCAGCACCTGGTGAAGCAGATTGAGGGATCCCATTAGTGCTCCTTTCCTCAAGTTTAGGCATTCCAGCCCACTGCTCTTCCCTGGTGACCCTGGTTTTGTCCCTTTCCCCCTTTCCAAGCTAGTTTAAGGCCCTATCAACAAGCACTCCCAGCTCCTGTGCTAGAACATCTTTCTCCCCCAAGAAAGATGCATCCCACCAGGTGCCAGCAGATCAGCTGTTGAACAGATCATCCCATCTCTGCTCCAAAAGCTGAGAATTTGGTTATATTCACAAATGTTCATGCTATAGACTCAGTAATTAATTTCATAGCCAAGTACCAAGGTGGTAATGCTCCAGTGCCTGTAGTCATTGCCAAAGTTCTGCTTTACAAAAGACAGAGAAAATTTTTTTTAAATTCTACTCTATTATGAGAAACCAAACATCCTACCTGAGCTCAGCCTTTCTCTCGAGTTTTCCTTAGTTTGCTGTTTCATTGCTTCCTAGCTGCAAGCTGGGTTTTTGTTGTGAGTCATTGCCAACTCACTGCAAAATTAAATGCTTAATGCACAAACTCTGTAGACTATTAGGCAAAAAAAAACCTGGAAAGAACAAGACCATCCCACTGAAAAAAACCCCAAACCAACAGCAGTGCAAAAAATCTTGTTTCCTCCCTTCCAACTGCCTTTCTCTCCAAGGGGGAGGTCAAAGAGCCACCTCCCTCAACCAAGTCCCAAAGCTGGCACGCTGTGCTCTCATGCTGAGCACAAAACAGTTCACCTCCCACCCAAGCGTTCAGGTCATGGTGAAATCTCTCAAGATACCTTCTGCCATGGATTCAGACCCTATGCACACATATGTCACTCTCAGTTTATCACTCTCAGTTTACTTTACAGCTCTCTTGCTCTTCGCAATGCCTACCCTATGGATCAGTTTTCTACCCTGGCCATTCCCACCCCAGACTGGGCACAAAAAAAAAAATCACAAGCAGCACCTGCTGTCTGAGAATAAAAGCAGGTTTTTTTCCAAAATCTAGCTTCAAGTTAACATACAACTGCCAGGCTAGCAGTGCCTGCCCTGGTGGAGGCAATTTTCCTGACAGCACATCTCTGTGACCCATCAGACACATTTCAGTTTCAAGCTGAACTGGACACCAGCCCGTTGCTGGTCCAGTCCTTCTCAGACAGGTGAAAGCACAGCACCTCCAACCACGCACAACCCCACTTCTCATTGCCAGTCAGGAACAGGATTTTGCTTTTCCTTTTCTGCAACATGAATGAAATCTGTTGCACCACGATGGGCAACACCACTTCAGGCCCCACAGACCAGACCTCAGGACTCCACCTCAGCACAAAATCACACATTAAGTGCTCCGTCCTTCTGCTCACCCGAAGTTTGCCAACTATGCTTCATTTGCATGTAAAACGTACTGTAAATGACCCCATTTCCACACTGGCTTTGCACAGATATTCAAAGACAAATCCAAGCCAGATTTCCCATGGATTCCTAGCAGAGTTCTAGCAGTTTTTCACATGAACTCATTTTGCAAACTCTCCTGCCTTTAATATGACCTTCATGAAAACAAACATGCCGCATGGAAGAGGCTCCTCATACCCCCAAACAGCTGAATTCTAAGAGCTTTACCTCTCTGATGACCACAGACACTTGAATCCCATGGAATCCTACCTGTGTCTGCTCCATGCCCAGCCATATTTGCAGATATTTTGCTACTTGCTCTACCTGCAGCCCCCCCGCCCCAGAAAGCGCTCTGCGCAGGGTGGTAAGATGGCTATGAGGGAAGTGAGCTCATGTTTGGGTAGGACACCGATCCTGCTGCCTGCTGGGAGATGTAGTTTTATAACCAGACCAAACTGGAGCACGGCAAGAGGAGGAGGTGTTGTGGAAGGAGCTGCTGGGACCTCCTGTCTGAGTGAGCACAGCCGACACAGCAGAGCTGTGAAACCTTCCTGCAGAAGAAGACAGTCAGACAGTGCTTGGGTAGCAGAGGACAGTGCTGTTAGAACACCTATGACTTCTCCAGGACACATCCCTGGTTGCTTGCTGAATATCCCTCATTTCTCCCAGTGCATCCAGAAGCCACATCTCACCCTGTCCTGCCTGGTACACCGTGCCTAACCATGCTCATCTGCCAGCAGCGTTCCTCAGCCTTTGGTCCGTGGACCTTGTGAAGCAGAAGGAAATATTTTCCTACCAAACAAACACCTAAATTCAAAGTTTAGATGGAAAAGGCCACCATGGCAGCTGTGCTGTGCTGAAAACAGCCTGGGGCTTCTCCTAAACCAGTCAATGCCCCTGGTTAGACAGGTTAGGAAACACCCTTCAAGCACACTGTGACAGCTGGAGTCGGGAGCCACTTGCCCAGCCTGAGTCCCCCAGCATCAAGCGTGGCTGGCAGGCAGTGCTGTGCAGCAGTCCTGCAGAAACCTGCTCTTCCCAGCCTGCTGCAGCTTGGATACAGCCAGCAGAATTTATTTGTCTCATTAGAGGAAAGTATGTGAGAACCAGCACCAAAATGAGGTCCTGCTGAGTGGGTGTGGACCTAAGTTCATGTTTCGTGCTCAGGATTTTGTGGAAACAGCTGAACGTGAGGGATGCAGACAGGTAACAACCTGCACAATCCAGTCAGGTACTTACACTCAAGGAACTGCCTTTAGCAGAAAAAAATATGCTGGCTCAGGTTCACAGCTAAAACCATCACCTCAATCACACATCAGATGAGCTGGGACAGCTGAGACAGGGCTGCTAACAAAGACTATTATTAACCTAATGTGTTGCCTGACTGTATTTTTATGAATATGAAAAGCCTTGCTTAACTCAGCTTTGTATTACAGTAAAACTTGGTGTCTGGGCATGAACCAGACTCACCTGGCTGCACTTCATCAGCTACTTTCACTGCCATACACTAGTACTACAAGCACCCCAAAAAAAGAGTCCAAAACAGAAAAGCACAAAGATGAAGCTAAAAAAAAAAAAAAAATCCACCAACCAACCCTTTAAAAATTTCCCAGCCAAAGGGTTCTGTATAAACTCCCCATCATGCCAAGCTACAATTGCCAAAATGGTTCATTTTCACACACTGATCTCCAGTTTTGTTGATGAAAGATGGCAGAATGGGTAATGAATTGGTCAATTCATTAAGGAAAATTACGTTTTCCCTTATAAAATAGAGCATATATGAAGAATATCTTTTACAAGAACATAAAATTTTCACTTCTCAAAGACGTATCTATAAAAACACTAATCCTGGGAAAAAGGAGAAAAATCATAGTGCTTACCAGAATTAAAAAAAAAACCATCCTTAAAGATACTCTTTCTGCAATTAGTATCTCAGTGAAGGTATTCCAACAAAGGCAGACACCTTTTTAAATATATGTATAAATAAATATTTCATATACATACATAAATATATGTATATACATGAATGACAACTATGGAACCTTAAAATGGTATTTAGTTATTTTCATTAGTTTGACACCTAAACAATAAAAAAACACAGACCAGAAGATACAAGACGATGCTGATTTCCCAGGGGAAAGCTTTTTCCCCCTCTACCCAAATAAAAGTGTGAGTTTTCCCATACTTTGAAAAATGAGATACATATGGGAAAAGTAGTGCTGGGTGTTGACCTTCATGAATTTTAGAGTCTACTTTCCTCTTCCAGTGAGGAAGCTGGCCATGCTGCAACTGCCTGGAGAACGTGTCTGCCTATGCCAGCATCACTTTTCTGACTGCCCAACAGCTCCAGAAGAAGCCATGGAGTGTTTCTCCTAAAGGAAAGTTGAGAATTAGCCATCAGGAGACACCCAACCCTCCAAGGGTGACAACTTCTCCAAGCAAGCCCCACATCACAATTCCTTCCCAAGGCAGCCCAACGTTTTCTCAGCAGCCACACACACACCACCATCAGATGGTCCCAAACTCCTGCTCTGAAATGCACCTTGCAACCACAGGCACTGTGTACACATTGTACATTAAAAGACATTTTTTTTTCAAGAAAGGTTACGGCCCAATTTGACTTCTAGATAACAAACTTTTTACATGACCTGATCCCTCACCGAGTTCCCTTATGCTTTCAGGTGCTTAATTATTATTTTTGTAATTGATAGAGAAGCATCTTCCATCACTCCCTACTTTAGTACATTTCCTGACTTCTTCTGCCTTCCAAGGGAGGAAAGGATCAAAGCAAAGACAGACATTTGCTCACAAATCATGACCTCAATGTGCATCATGACATTGCCATGTTTGACAACTCCCACCTCACTTATATTTCCTGTATGCTCAGTACTGAGTGCAGTATATGAAATCCAATATCAAAACTATTTCTTATGCCACTAAGGACAGTAACAGCTTTCCCAGATACCTGCTGCTAGGACAGCTCATTAACACACCAGAAAAAAATCACAGGCACGTGCCAAAGGAAGAAGAAAAATCCTAGCAGGAGCCACTGCATCACAAACAAGTTAAAATAATCCAGAAAGAAAAGATAATAAATTCATCAACAGAGTTGCCTGCAACACCACAACCGAAATTCTGATTCCACATCTTGGGAAGGTTAGGGATGTAAGAATTAACTTGTGTGCCCACTGTGAATTCTTTAATCTGCATCCATTGGTCTTACACAAGCTGCTACTTCTCCTTCCCAGAGTGTCCCTTTCTCATCCCTTTTCCCCATCACACCTTCACAGCCTCCAACTTAAACAGTCCCTAGGAAAACAGGGAATTCCACCTCAGAGCAGCACCCCTGGGAATACTGACCACAGTCCTGGGATATCAGGCTGTTCAAGTAAGGGAAACTGTTCCGCTTCATCTCATTCAGCTTCTCCTTCAGCTTCCTGACTTGGCTGTCGGAGCGGCTGATCCTCTGCCTCAGGAGCTTCAGCTCTCCGTTCTTCTTCTCCACCTGCTCCCGCAAGCAGCACACCTGGCTCTTGCTCTGCCGCGAGGAGAAGCAGTACGAGTGCAAGGAGTCGATGAGCTTGCAGGCCCCCGAGGCCGACATGATCACCTCGTTGATGGACATGGGGTTGGCGTCCGTGTCGCCCTTGCGGCCCAGCACGGCCTCGGTGGCGGGCCGAGGGGTCAGGTCCGCCGGGGACGCCGACAGACCCGGGCAGGGTTTCTGGGGGGTGGCGGTGAGGGACGACGTCGGGGACACTTCTGCGACGGCCTTGTCGTGCCCCAAGAGCTGGCTGCTGCAGCTCGGCTCCACGTCTCTCTTTGGCCTTTTCCTTTCTAGCTGCTCCTTGGGGAGAGACGGCCTCTCCCTGGCGTGCTTGGAGGAAAAGCTGTACGAGTGGAGGGAGCCGATGAACTTGCAAGCACCAGGGGCAGGAGGGGTGAAGTCGTCCACGGACACGCCGCTCCTGTCTGCCACCCAGCTCCCCGCCCAGCTGCCCCTGGCACAGTCCTTCCCAGGAGACCTCTCGGGCTTTACCTGCGCTCCAGGCTTCGCACCCAAATGATCCCCTAACGTCCTCCTCCGAGGGCCGTCCAGCTGGCTGTGGAGGGCCTGTTCCTCCTTGGACATCGATCCTATTTCCTCTTTCAGAGTGGCCTCCTCCATCTCTTTCGTCCCTTGCATCACCATGAAGTCCTGGCCAGGAGATGGGGCTCTGTGTGCTACCTCACCGCCTCCTTCCTGCGGGGCCTCCCCATCCTGCACCAGCACCTGCCTGGCTATTTTCCTTCGGCTCCTGACATAATCCAGCTTGCCGTGTTTCTTCTCCACGAGCTGGAAGATGGTGGGGACAGCAGTGGGCTTCAGCAACCGGTGATGGTCTTCCAGCCGCTTGAAAAAACTGTCTTTGGTGAAGTGCTCGCTGCAGAGGAAGGAATACTTGGTGGGAGTCCAGTTGTCTCTCTGAACGGCTTTCAGCCACTGAATCAAGCGCTTCGAATCCTTCAGAGGGAATCTAAAAAGGGAACAGAGAAAAGCCACTGAAAAATAAGCTACGTTTTGGAAATCAGGAGGGTTGGTACTTTAAGAATTACAGAACCATAGAATCATAGAACTGTTGAGGTTGGAAAAGACCTTTAAGGCAACCAAGTCCAAGGCGACGGCTAAGTTTAGGAGATTTTGGGGAAAGTTGTGTTTTGGTAAGTTGCACTCATTTACGAATTAAATTACACTCATTTAAGAATTACTTCACTTTAGGCTGAAATATTTGATATTCATTCACTGCGTCAACAGCTCCACTTCACAACAAGCGTAGGAAGCGTAGGACTAAAAGGTGTTGTTTCCATTTTCATCAGCAATCGATCCATTATTCCTCTCACCAGCCCCACGAGGAACAGCCCGTCCACAAGGAAGGGGGACGTGACCACCACCAAAACAGCCAGCTCAGCCAGCACGCTGCCCAGCGCAACCCGGCTGCTTCTTACACCGGGTGTGCTTAACAACATCTAATTAGGTGTAGAAATGCCTGCAGTGCAAGCAAGCCCCTGAGCAGGGGAACCAGGCTCCGTTTCCAATGGGACTCCCGAGACAGGCACTTCTCCCGGGGACTCACCGCCGGCAGCATCCCCAGCGAGGGATGAGGCGGAGGCCGGGCGCGGGGGGCACAGCCCGGGGGGCGCTCGGGGTGACAGGCCGGGGAGGGCCGGGCCCGTGGCGAGGGGCGCTCCCGCTGCCCGGCCGGGGCTGGAGGATCCGGGAGCCCGGAGCCGGTCTCCCCTGAGGGAAACAAAGGGCAGTCGCTGCCGTGGGGGCCCGGGGAGGGGAGCGGGACCGGGGCGCGGGCGGCCCGGCCGCGGCACTTGCGGCGGGCCGGGCGGGCCGCCCTTACCTGTGGAAGGAGACGGCGCCGTGGCGCGCCTTGCCCTGCCGGTTAGAGCAGTTGGCGGCGGCGCAGCAGATCACCATCTCCGACCGCCGGCCGGGCCCGCCCCGGCCCCCGCCCCGGCCCCGGCCCCGCCGCGCCGCCGTACGGCAAGATGGCGGAGCCGGGTCACCCCGGCGCCCCTCGCCGGTGGGGAAGGGGTTTCTGTACGGCACAACATGGCGGCCGCCACATGGCCGCCGCCATTTTGGCCGGGGTGCAGCTGTACGGCGCGGGGCAGGTGGGGAAAGGGGGGTTCGCTCGCGGCGCCTCTCGCTTGCCTCGTCGGCCCAGCTGAGCGTCCGCCTCCCGACGAGCCGCTGGGTCCGTGGCAGCCGAGCCCTGAAAGGCGTCTCCGAGTGGGGCGGGCATGGTGGAAGGGGTTACTCTCACGGGGAACAGAGGGGCGGAGCTGGGCCGGCTCCGTACAACACCATGGCGGCGCCCATTCATCACATCATTCCGAGGTGTACGTGTCACGGGAAGCGCCCATCGGCGCTCTGCTCTAGGAACGGAGCGTTCACAGTCCGCGCCGCCCTCTAGCCCCAGCTCCGGCCCCGCCGCAGGCCCGCTGCCGCCCCGCGCTCCGCTTTGCCTCTCCGTACGGCAACATGGCAGCTCCCTGTCAGCAGACAGCGGCGCGTGGCGCTGAGCTGTGACGAACTACTGACAGCCAATAGGCACGGGGCCCGGCGGCGAGCGGCGCTCTCATTGGCCGCGAGCGGCGCGTCGCGCCAGCAGCCGCGCCGGGCGTGAGAGTCGGCGGCGGCCGCAGCCTCGGCGGGGCCGCCATGGACGCAGGTGGGTCCCGGGCGGGCCCTGCCCGCGGTGCCGCGGCCGCGCTTCCCCTCGGGGCTCCCCGGCCTGGCCCGGCGGCCGCTCGAGGCCAGCGGCCTCCTCGGCGGGCGGCGGGGAAGGCGCCGCTTTCCGCCCTGGGCACGGCCCTGGGAGCCGCGGCCCTCCGGGGCCCGGCCGCCCCTCTGCTGGGGCGAAGGGGAAGGCGGTGGCTGCGTGGCCGGCGCAGGCCGGAGCCGGGCGGCGAGTCTCTCCTGCCCTCCCCTGCCCCGCTGCTGCCGTCGTTCCTCGAAAGCTCGGAGCTCTGCCGCCGGGCCGGGTCTGCCCGGGGGGACGGGAGCGGTGGCAGGGCTGGTGCCGCTGTGCCCCGCTCCCCATGGGGGCTCGAGGGGCTCGAAGGCAGCCTGGGGGTAAGAGGGTGACTCTGGGGGGTGAGAAGGTGTCCTCGGGGGGTAAGAAGGCGACTCAGCCACTCCTCACCCTCACAAAGGGCTCTAGCAGAGCTGCTTGTGGTAGAGATTTTGGTTTCGTGCGGGGCGAAGTAAAAATAATGTTTGGCGCTTGTGTTGGGACCCGCTTCCCTCCAGCCTCGGCGTAGTAGCGGCTTGCAGCCCCTCGGCGGGGATAGGTGTTGTTCCACAACAACAAACGCTTCCCCGGGCTCCTCCTCCGCATCGCCGAGCGCGCCTGTGCCGGGGATCCGTGCCTCCGCTCCCTCCTCAGGGCTCGCCTCGCTCGTTTCACTTCGTGCCGCTGGTGCTGCCAGCGCGTCCCCGGATCCGGTGTCACACCTGGGGAGCGCTGAGTGAACTTGCAGCCCTGTCCGGGAGATGTGTTTGCTTTCCCTTGGTGTCAGAGCAGAGGAAGACTTTGCTGGGGTGGATGGTGGGGCTGGAGGAGGAGAATCTCTGGGTTCAAGCCCCTTCAAATCCAGCCCTGCTCCCGAGATGGTTGGGAAGCTGACAGCAAAACTTGGAACTGTTTGCTCCAGGCCTTCCAGAAAGCACCACCACCCTTCAGTAGCCTGACTCTCCTCTCTGTCTGTCTCTTATCTCCTCGTTGGTGCTCAGATAATCAGGATTTGTCTTTTTTGAAGGAGCTTGGGGGAAAAGAAAAGGTTTAATCTTTCTTCTGCAAAGGGCTGAAGTAAGGGTTTGAGCTGTTTGGTGTTTTCCAGCAATGCATTTTACTAAAGTGGTAAATTTACCTTCTCTTTTTGACTATCCTTGAAATGTCACACATCCAGTTGTGTTCCTCCTATGCCTTGGGTGAGGTACCTGTGTCAGCTAAAGGAGAGATCATCCACCTCATTTCGGATCCTTTTGTGGTGGGGAGGCTAAAGGATTTGGGAAGGCATGAGAGCCAGGCCTTTTCAGAGAATGGAGAAGCGCCAGGAGCAGTTTGGGAAGGGAGGTATGGCAAAGCCTGGCTTTCCTTCAGTGCCACACTCCAAAGCTCAGCTTCTGTATTTTGTGTGAGAATTTCTTCAGCAGGCAGACTGACCACGGTGGTTGGTGCTAAATCACCTGCCCTGTTTCTGTTTGAGTCACCCAAGCCTTCACTTGTTGTTACTTGTTTCTCAGAGCTGATGGTGAGACAAATGGCTTTGGTTGTGGTGTGGGGGATGAAGTTAGCCTCCCTCAGGGCCAGCTGTGCCTCTGGGTGTGTTTGCTACAAGTTGGGACAATGTTTTCATCTCCAGTGTTTCATTGTGCTGATTAAGGCTGTGAGAAAGGAGGGGAAATTTCACCTTCTACCCTAATTCTGTGAGTTTAGAGAGTGGTTCTTGTGTCAAGGTGATGGAGCATGTCTCCTGTGAGGAAAGGCTGGGAAAGCTGGGGCTGGTCACCTGGAGAAGAGAAGGCTCTGGGGAGGCCTGAGAGCCCCTTCCAGGGCCTAAAGGGGCTCCAGGAGAGCTGGGGAGGGACTGGGGACATGGAGTGACAGGACACTGGGAATGGCTTCCCACTGCCAGAGGGGCAGGGTTAGATGGGATCTTGGGAAGGAATTGTTCCCTGGTAGGGTGGGCAGGTCCTGGCACAGTTGCCCAGAGAAGCTGTGGCTGCCTCATCCCTGGAATTGTTCCAGGCCAGGCTGGACAGAGCTTGGAGCACCCTGGTCTATTGGAAGGTGTCCCTGCCCATGGCAGGGGGTGGAATGAGATGAACCTTAAGGTTTCTTCCAGGCCACACCATCCTGTGATTCTGTTGTGGCATGTACAGAGCTTTGCCTTTCCTGCTGAGGCTTTCTGGGATGAGGTGTTCTGCACATCCCATGGAAGGTGTGCCCATGGGGCAGCAATCCAGCCAGCCTCCCCTCATTCCCAGTGTGTGCAAGGCTCCTGGAAAGCGAGGCTGCCTTTCTCAGGGTGAGCTGTGCAGGGCTGACACTCTGCTTTTTAATACAAAACCTTGTGAAGTTGAGCTGTTGTGTTTGATGTGCAGAGACTGCACATCCTTCTCTGCAGAAACTGCTGCTCCACTGTCCTGGATGCTCAGAGGTCGGTAATTAAAATAGACCGAGGGCTTTCTGAAGGTGAAGTTTTGGAGCACTGCCTGAGAAATGTGCTGATCTCACCCAGCTTCTGCAGCTCTGAGAGGAGCAGCTTCAAACAGGATTTCTGCTTGGTGAATTTCCAGATGTATTTCTCTTCATCTCTGGCTGTAAGAAGGAGAGAGAGGCTCCTGTGCCGTCTGTGACATTCCTTGTGCCCTGCCTGACTTGTTTGAGCCCCACTGGCTGGAATTTAGCCCATCTGGGCAATAGACAATAGATGGACTTTGGAAAAGTGCTGGAACATGTGAAGGTGGAGGCTTGTAAAGGAATTACTCAGTGACCTCAGGCCTTGTGGGGAGTTTACTGCTCCCATTATAATGTCCTTGATACTAACTGGGAGCAACCTTTTGAATTTTCTTCCCTGTGAAGGGGAAACCTGAACTCCTGCATTTTAGTTGCACCTTTTCAACTATTTTCTCCCCAAATCCCAACAGGAATGTCTGACCACCTCTTTGGGATGCACAGCTGGACACACAGGGCCTTGTACAGAGCCAGATGTTGGGCATCCAGCTGAAGGGCTGCAAGGCTGGGACTCTCTTTCCCCAGTGTGCTGTGTCATGACTGCACACATGACATGTGCTGCATTCCCTGAACATGGGGCTGCTCCAGCTGGAGATCCCCCTCTATCTGCTGACCCCTTCCTCTCTGAGCTTTGGTGAGAGGGGAAAGACTCCAGCAGCCCCTTTCCAGCTGCTGATCCTTGCTGTGAAGTCTCCAGTTGCAAATCCTGTCCTTGCTAAGGACCTGGTGCCCTGCAAACTGTGCAGCTGCAGAGGTTGTGATATTTGAGCAGGTCAGGGAATGTTGCTGGGAAGGAGAAGGAGGGATTGTGGAAAGCATCCTTGTTTCACTCATTTTCTTTAAGCTATTTGAGACTCCTGACAGAGAGTTGGATACATGGCAGGCTTAGGAACTGACAGAGTAAACCACAGAATATTCCTTGGAGCTTTAAAACCTTCCTGAGATCTCCAGTATTTATGTTAAGACCATGTCAGTTACCTTCTCAAATCTGGACATTTGCAAGTTTGGGTAGTAAATGGGAAAGAAATCCTTCATTTCCCTGCTGAAGTTTGTGAGAGGAGAAGACTGAAGCAGAATTTGTTGGCACATTTCTGTGCAAGCAGAATTGTTTTGCTTAGCTTGCTGAGGAGTCACATCATGGGGTGGCAATGGGAATGTGTGGCCTGTGCAATCCTAAAGGTGCCTGGAACACTCTTAAAGACTAATTCACACAAAGAATGTGCTTTAAGTCTTGTGGACTGGAATTAAGGCAGAGTCCGATTCAAAATTTGATTTAAGAGCCTGTTGTCATTTCTGTTGCTGGGGTTCCTGCTTGGTCTTAGTGATGGTGTCTGCCTCAAGTGTTTTCTTGGGTATTTGGAATTGGAATTCCAGGTCAGGGAGCCTGCATTAGAAGGCTGAGCTGCTTCAGGAGGCCCAAGTGTCTTCTGTAGCAGCAGGTTACTCTGGAGAAGCCAGAAGTGTGTGCCCCATGGAGAGGGGTGGCTGTGCAGAGAACTGGGCTGACAGGAGCTTGTGGCCGTGTACTCCTTTGTCCTGCTTTAAACTCCCATCACCTCACCACAGATTGGATTGCATTTGCTGTGAGAGATGTTTTCAGTCACTACTTTAACAGTTACAGAACAGTCTGCCTTAGCTCTGCTTTAAATTTTAGAGGTGGTTTGTTACAGAACTGGCACCTGTAAAATCATGTGTGTCTTTTCCAGAATTCCCAGGCTACTTTAAAGTATGTGTTTCCAAACACAGATGTAGTGGAGCACAGCTCATCCAGCTCCTCTGGTTTTTCCTCCCTGTTGTTTGTACTCTGTACACAGCAGCTGAAGCTGTCCTGATTCAAGAACAGCCTGGGCTGCTGGGTTCTTCTGTCATGGTCCTGGAAGGGGATGGATTTTTAGGCACTGATGGATGCCATGCTGTGGGGGGAGCCAGTAAAAGAGACAAAAGTTCTGCCTGTCACCTTTGCATGAGCACATCTGCACAGCTGTGTTCCTCACTCTATGGAGTGACACCTGTAAGGCTTCTGCTGGGTTTGGTGCCTCTTGAGGAGGGACTGAGCAAGGTTTAGTTTCCACCTTAAGGTGATCTGTGTTTTGCATGTTCTTCCCTCAAAATTTGTGTTCCCTGCAAGGGGATTTTAACCACTTTGCTCAATGGAAAAGAGGCCTTCAACATCAATGCTGTAGCTGATGGCGTGCACGATGCTGCCTGTTCTGGGAAGTGGTGTAGCTGCCAGGTGAAGTCTTAGATGTTTTCTGCCCCAGGCAGAACCTGGAGCTGGCTTAACCTGGAAATCTTGCTGCTTTTCTGCCTGTGGAGCAGCCAGGAGCAAGCCAGGGCTGGGTCACGTCTGTGCCTCCCACAGCTGGTGGGTGCAGGGCACTGGGACCATTTCCTGCCAGCCCAGGGGCTTTGGGGGTGGGTGGGACTCACTGGGCCACAGCAGCTCTGATTTTGTAGCTTTGTCTGGTTTTAAAAACAAAAGGAAAAGCTACCAAAGGTCTGTGATTTCTCCTTTCTCTCTCTAGCTACGCTTACCTACGACACCCTGAGGTTTGAGTATGAAGACTTCCCTGAGACCAAAGAACCCGTTTGGATCCTTGGCCGGAAATACAGTGTTTTTACAGGTATTTTCTGTGCACAGTGCAATGCTTTAAGGCTCCACAGGACTTTGTTAGTGTTGCACTTGGGTTTTACCTGCCATGTTTCTGTCTGGCTGGCCGTTTCCGTGGATTCTGGAATATTTTTGTGCAGAAAGTTACCATGTGGGAGTTGTTGGGATATGTCATGAGGGCAGGACGGTGGAGGCAGGGGGCAGAAGGATGGTTTGCTGCTTCATAATTTGCCTCTGGCCATAGTATCTTTGGGTTGATGGCAGTTGTTTTGGGGGGAAAGGAAGTACTTTGTGCACAGCAGTACTGCCCTGTTCCTCAGCCAGACTGCCTCTTTGGGCTTGCAGACTGAGGAGAAGAATTCCATGGGAGGGTGAGTGGGAGGTGGGTTTAGCAGTCTTGGTACCCCCCTCATGTGTGTGCCTTTCCATGCTGAACACTTTCCAGAGAAGGAAGAGATCCTGTTGGATGTGACCTCTCGGCTTTGGTTCACCTACAGAAAGAACTTCCCTGCTATTGGTATGTACTCTGGGGGAGTCTAAAGGCGTCCTGGAAATTATTATAATCCAGTTATCCCTAATGAAACAGTCCCCACACACATGGCATCATTTCCATTCATGAGTGTGAAATGTGCTTCATCTAATTGAGTAGACAGACTTTTTGTTTATCTGATGATGAGAATTCCTCATCTCCTTGGGTAGGAGGGATAGAAGTGGTTTTTAAAGGGACACAAGGAGGAGTTTGGGAAGTCTGCTCTTTTTTTAGGCAACACAGGAGGATTTTTATACTTCATCACATCCTACATCAGTCTAGTGTGAAATATTACTGAATGATGGTCTTGGACTTGAAGTGGATTAAAATGATGAAGCCTAGAGAATGATAGAGAAATTGCTGCCTTTGTGCATCTGCTCCAGGCTCTACGTGGGGGTTTTGTTTGTCTAGGGGGAGTTATGTGCCTGAAGTGTCTGTTACACACAGGAGCTGTAGTGATAGGGGAGTATTTCCCAGTGAGCTCAAAGGAGGATGTCTGGGTTCCTTAAGATACTCTGCATGGCCTCCTCTGGGGTTTGTGTGCTGGGTGCAAGCTATATCAGAGGAGATCTAAGGGCAGGTGAATGGGACTCCATGTCCCCCTTCTGTCACTGTCATCCCCAGCAGTCAGAGGGAAAGGAACATGGCTCAGCTCTGGAAAAGAAACTACTTCCTAACTGGTCCTTCTGGATTGTGCTGTTCTTTCCCTACTGGGAAGCTCTCTGCCTCACAAGCTCTGAGACATCTTTGATGCAGTTTAATCCCTTTAAATTCATGTTTGTGCACCATAGTTAAACATATGTTCAAGAACAAAGGGTTAGCACATGTTTAACTGGCTCACAGACACAATTTTGGTTTCCTTGTGAGTCATGAGAGGCTGTGGGGTGAAGACAGACCCCATTTTCTGAGTCATTTCCCATTTACACCATAGATGTGATCTGCAAGTCATATACAGTGAACCTTTTCCAGTATTTTTTCTCCCAGTCACCCCTGTAACTGTTCATCCCTTCCCCTGTGCTAGCCCACTTAACTATTGTAAGGCTTAGGGAACTGTCTAATGCTAATTTTGTAAAGTATTATCACTTTTGGAATTTGTACCTGTTATGAATTACTGGTGAAATTATAGAAGACAGCTGGTGACCATTGAGAAGCTGATTAAATAGTCCTCCAGGTGATTTTTCTCCCTGTTTAGGACCAAAAGAAGAAAGCAGCATTACAAAGACTTGCAGAAGCTGTGCCCAGGCACAGATTACCTACTCCGATCACACTGAACATTTGATCTGTTATTTGTAGTAACAGCCAGAGCTGCAGTGGAGGAGCAGCAGTTTCATTTGGAAGGTCTGTCAGGGAAATGCTTTCAGCCTTGTGTCCTTTGTCTTAGATTTTCCAGCATCAGCTGATATCCAGCTTTCTCCAACAATATGTAGAATGTGTCTTTTTCACTGCTTGGATAGGTTTTTTTTGGCTGGTGCCTTTGTTTTTTAGGCCTGACTATATTGTTCACTTCAAATTGTTATTTGTAGCCACTTCTGATGTGGGAATTCCTGGGACTTGTTTGTTCTGCAGGATGAGTTGCTTCCTCAAGATGAGGATTACAAGAGTAATTCTTTAACAAACACCTTTGTGTGGGAATGTGTCTGAACTGGGCTGAGAGTCTGCAGCCAGGCATAAGGGCTGTTGTTCTCCTGAGAAATTCAGCTCTCTCTTGAGTTGTTTGGATTTCCCTTGGAATTTTTCCCCCTTTCAGTTAGTGTTAGAGGAGTTTATTTATTTGTTTTTAAGGGATGCCACTAAGTTACTCATCAATAACCACATTTTTGGTTCTCAGCCTTGGGTGTGTGAGCTAAGCTAGTCCTCATTCCCTGCCTTGTTTCTTGGTGAGCCTGCTGCCCATTCATTCTCCTCCCTCTTGGCACTGTCTCACCATTCATTCCCTGTTTGTTTTCTGTCCTTGTTTCCAGGAGGAACCGGTCCCACCTCTGACACGGGCTGGGGCTGCATGCTGCGCTGTGGCCAGATGATCTTTGCTCAGGCCTTGGTCTGCAGGCATTTGGGAAGAGGTAAACCAGTGCACAGCCACACTGACTTCCAGGGCCTTGTGCTCCCAGGAGTGCAGCACTTGGAAGAACAGAGATAACAAGGGCACAGCTGGGAATTGCTAAGGGTTCTGTAACTTTTTTTCTTCACTCTTCTCAAGTTCAGGGCTGTTGAGAGAATAGTCTGCTTGGAGCTCTCCGGGGATATTTGTATTTTCTGATTTTATGTTTGTTTATTTGCTTTTCTATGGGTGTGAGTGATGGTATCTTATCCCAGCTGTAAGAATGTTTCCTGTTACTTTAATATTAGCCCTTTACTGTTGGGAATGCCTCAGATGCTTAGTAATAATATGACAATGTGAAAATTGAGTTGGTCAATACACAGGAAGAGAATTGCAGCTTGCAGCCTCTGGTTGCTAATAAGTACCATGTTTATTTCTTATATCCCTTGTCTGTCCTAGACTGGAGGTGGATAAAAGGGAAGAGGCAGACGGATAATTACTTCAGTGTTCTTAATGCCTTCATTGACAAAAAAGACAGCTACTACTCCATTCATCAGATAGGTAAGAAGAAAGAAATGCTCAGATGTAGCAAATGGGCTAAGGAGGGCTCTCACCTTGATACAAACTTCCCTGAAAAATCAGAGAAGCAGCCTGTTCCAATGTTTCCTGTGGGGTGAGCAGAACTCAAGTCATAGGAGTGGTCTAGTGATCAAACACTGGGTAAAGCTTCTTCTGAGGCAACACTGCCCTTTGAGCTTCTGTGCTGCTGCACTTTAGAGAAAGGATTTCTCTGCGGTCCTTCAGGATGTCCTTCTCACCCCCATGAAACAGTAAATACTGCTGATTCAATAAAGTTTCCAAGTGAGAACCCTTCCCTATTAAATACAAACCTGATTAGGAGGGGATGCAGTGTGGGTGAAGTTATTGACTGTGTTATTCTGGTTTTTTGTTGTGCTGCAGCCCAGATGGGAGTCGGGGAGGGAAAATCCATCGGCCAGTGGTACGGCCCGAACACGGTCGCACAGGTGCTCAAGTAAGTGCTGCCCTTTCCTTTTCTCTGGTGAATCAGGCACTGGGGCTGTTGCTGTGTGGTACCTCTGGGCTGACAGGGTTCTGCCTTCAATAACACCCTCCCTCCTTTCACATTCTCTCCTCATGTCAGTAGATGAGCAGGCAGCCCCCTGGAATAGGCTGGAATTGCCTAACACATTTCACGGCATAACTGATAACACCAGTCTCTCCTAATCCAGTTTCTCCTTTCTGATACACCACCATCTTTGCCTTGTAGTTGTATTAATCCTTCATTATTTATTTATTTTTAATTTTCCTCTAGAAAACTTGCAACTTTTGATACGTGGAGTTCCCTGGCAGTACACATAGCCATGGACAACACAGTGGTGATGGAAGAAATCCGTAAGTGTCACATGGAGCTAGAATGTGGTATATCCTGGGCAGCAAGAGCCCAGAAAACTGCTGGAGAGCACAACAAGCATGAAGTACATGTTCTGTCTTTGAGAAATTGTTCCCTGTGAGGGTGGTGAGGCCCTGGCACAGGTTGCCCACAGAAGCTGTGGCTGCCCCATGCCTGGAAGTGTCTGAGGCAAGCTAGGATGGGGCTTGGACCTCCTGGGATAGTGGAAGGTGTCCCTGCCTGGATGAGCTTTAAGATCTCTTCCAACACTCATGCTCTGTGAAAGCTGTGTCCAGATGTGCTAAAACAGGGTGAGAATTGCTGTTCTAGGGCAAGAAAGGGCCTTGCTTGACCTTCATTTCATCTGGTGATGCCTCTGGATCTGGAGAGAAGGTTTGCTGACCTTCAGACAGCATATAGGAGCTGCTTGGTAGGCAGTGTCAGACTTGTTTATGGCCACAAGGAGCAAGCAGTAAATGGCTGTCACATAATTGGTGGGGAGGGTTCTACTATTGGACAGAGAAAGAAAGCCAGAACAGATCTGAAGAGGAAGAGGGCCAAAATTGGCAGGGGGAGAGGATAAGAAGGGAATCCACCACTCTCATCATTTTAACAAATATTCACTGGTGGTTTCTTCTTTTTTCCTTCTTTGTTTTTTGGGGCATCCTGCCCCCACAGGCTGGCTCTGGAGTCTGAGCAGTTCTTCTTGCCCATCCTGAGCCTGCCTGCTCTGGCTGCAGCACTGCAGTAACCAAAGCTACAAAGCTGAGCACCTGCACTGCTGGTTGCTGCAGCCCTGCATGGTCCTGGCCTCAGCAGCCTTCCCATGGCTTGCTTCAGGCTAATTCCTGAGGCAATGAGCCCACCCAGCAGTGCTCTCAAACAGTTGGTGTGGGGTTACAGGTGAGATGGTGGCAGGCACCATTTAGGCTGGCTTGGCTGCCACAGGGCCAGGATCAATAGCCAGGCAACTTTTGTCTGGAGTGCAGGACAGTCACTTTGTAAAGTCACGTCTCTTGTCAGGTAGGCTCAGTAGGGTCTGACAGAGAAGTGTGTGCCTAACCTTAGCTGAAGGCATGTGCTGATCCCTTGGCTTAAACAAAGGCCAGTTTTAAAACAGAAATTGGATTATCTTTCATCTTCAGTCTGCACATACCACTTCTAGAGCTGAAGCATGCTGGCTACAAGGCTCAGGTGTGCTGCAGACTCTGTCTGTGTGGCCCTGGCTGTTCAGCACTAATGCTGCTTCAAGTGACATGTCCATACAACTTGTCATGGGCACGGGTGTGTGTGCTTGTTTTCCTCAAATGTGGAGCATAATGTACCTGGTCAGGGCCTGAAAGCCTCTGTGTGAGTGGGTCTGATGTGTTACATGTCTGTAGGTTTGTGTTTGGTACCTTGTGCCCCAAACATTGTGGATAAAAGTAATGTTGTTTCATACATCTGTTAATTCTGTCACTGATAGGGTTCAGCCAAAGGTTGACAGGAAATGCCTTTTGTTGCAGCAGTGAAGAAACATAAATCTTTATCCCTTCTGTCTCAGTGTTCCATGAGAAAGGGCATCTCAGCTAGACCTGAGATGGAGGAGAATCACAAAGGTGGTGAAAATCCAAGGCAGTTGAAGCCAGTACCTGCCAGCAGCAGCTGCAGCAGGAGGGGTGTCATGTCAGATCTGTAGGAATATGTTTGCAGTAAATGGTTTGGATCCAGCTGGGAGGCTTTAGGCAGGTTCTGCTCTGCTGTGGCACCACAGAACTGCCAAGTCTGCCAGACAGCAGCCAAGCTCTCTGCTGCTTAAACTGCAGGTAAATATGTTCATACACAGTGCAGGATTGCCACGTGCTTTGCCTGATGAGGAAACCTGCAGTGATACCCCATGCAGCAGCAGCCCTGGCTTGGCAGCTGATTTCAGATCATCTGGACAGGCAGGCTACTGCAATAAAAAGCCTGCTTTAACAGGAGAAATGGCTACAAATAACGACTTTGAGTTTTCTCAGAACCTCTGGTAACCATGTCTGTGCATCAAATGCACACATACACTTTCTCCCTTCTTGAGGAACAGTACAGGGAGGAGCTGCAAACATCTGTGCAGCTTGTCTCTCCTCCTGAGGCTTTAGATCAAAGTCCTATTTCTTCTAAATTTGGGTGTAATATTGTCCTCATTCAGCTGGGTTTGAAGCTGTCAGTAGTGAACAAATACCCAGCTGAAATGGCAAATGGCTGGTGATTAAGGTGTGTGTTTACATCACATCCTACCTGCTGGAGTGTCCTGGCATTCAGTTTAAGCTGGGAATAAATTAAATGAGCCTCTGGCATTCTGTCCAGCTGCCTTGGCTTCATGGTTCTTTAATCATTCTGTGGGTTTCTTTGGGGTTTGGGTTGGGTTTTTTTTTTTCCCACACACCCAGCAAGTAATTAAACTGGCCAGTGAGACAAGTAGGCTTGGAGTTGTTTCTGGACCAGAATTTACATAACCTGGCTGCATTACAGCCTGGCTGTGTGTTTGCCAAGCCTTTAGGATGAGGATGCAGAGTGCTTATGTCACGTGTGTGCCCTGAGGAGTTCTGCTGCCCCATATCTTAGAGGCAGAGCTCGTGGTGAAATTGCAGAGTTTAATGACCATACTGCTTTAGGTCTGTAAAGTAGCTTGTGAATGAATTTTTCAAGAAAATTTATGAATTTGTGACCTTTATGAAAGTTATAACTTTTCTAGACAGATGCCATGTTTGTATCTTGCTGCAGCACTTAGTAGCAGGTGAATATTTCCTCGTTTAATTCATAATGCTGTCCTCACTCACTTCATTCATGAACTCCTCTGGAGCTGAACACTCCAGAACTTTCCTCTTTCTGCCTACAAGCTTTGTGAATTCAGGACAGTTGTCTGACCTGCTAATCAACCCCTCCAGCTTTGTTGGCACAGGTGGTTGCTCAGAAGAATTTGCATTCTGGAAGAATTTGCATTTTTGCTGCCCAGCAGTTGGTAGCTGTGAGTACAAGCTGCTGTGGCTTGGTGTGAGCTCAGCACACACATCACACAGCCCCAGCACTCGACCTCTTCAAGCTCCTCTTGGGTTTAAGTGTTGTAGGCTTCTGGTAAAGAGCAGTTGTTGATCAGAGGAATGACAGAAGGTCTGGGAACAGAGTCCTGATGCTTTGTGCTCCTGTTCCCTTTCCATAGGGAGGCTGTGCCAGTCCAATGTGCCATGTGCTGGAGCTGCAGCATGCCCTGCCCTGGAGTCAGATGTGCTCTACAATGGGTGCCCAGAGGATGGGCTCAGAGGGAGGCTCACCCTGTGGAAACCACTGGTGCTGCTGATACCTCTCCGCCTCGGGCTCACAGAGATCAATGAAGCCTACATCGAAACACTAAAGGTAGGGAATCTGGAGCTGAATTCCTGCTGGGGGCATGCTAAAGGATCCTGTTGTGAATTCAGTAATTGCTCAGAAGTTGTTGCAAAAGAAAAATGTGTTGAGAGACAGTCCTTGTCAGAGGTCAGGATATAGGTTCTTGAAAGCTGTAGTCAGGGAAACGTGAGGGCTTGAGGGGTTGGGCCTTTTCTGGTTGGGTTGGGTTTTTTTTTTTTGCTTTTGAGGATTTTACTTCACAGCTTAGATCTCAGCCTCTCTTTGTGTGCAGATAGTATCAACCTGCTGAACCTTTGTTCAGCACAGCTATACCCTGCTTGGTGGGGGCCTGAGTGTTAATTAATACAGTGTTGCACACTCCCCGTGGCTCAGATGCTGAATTTGTGCTGCAGACTAAGGCTAAGAGCTGTCAGGTGGTTGCAGGTTGGACTATTGAGAAGCTGCAGAATTTAGGGTGTACAGAAGACAGGGAGCACAATGCTAGCAAGCTCTGAGCTTGGGTAAGAGACCTCCAGATTCAGATTTGTGCAAGGTTACTTCTCTTAACTCATAGATCATACTTGGCTGCTCCAGATGGATAAAGAACTTAAACTGTTTCCTGAATGCTTGCTCCCTCCTGAGAGCACTGTTGCAACCTGATGACAGCTCCAGGGATCTTGGCACTGATTGCAGCAGAGCCAGGACTTGCCCATACCAAGTCCTGGAGTAGTGCAGCTTCTCTCATTTGGTCCACCTGTCTACTCCTGTCAGCAATTAAAAGTGGTTTTGAGCTGCTTCCATGTTCCTGGAAAGCCCTGTGTTGCAGCCTGATGGAGATTTTCTCCAGAAATGGCTGGTTTTGCTGCTAGAGTTGCTGATTTTCCATGTCCCTGTCCATCTTTCCCACTGCATTTTTGGATGTTTGCCTTTGTTGCCACCTGCTGTTTCACTGTCTGTCAGCTGTGTGTTTTCTGTGTTGCTTTTCCAGCACTGCTTCATGATGCCCCAGTCCCTGGGAGTGATCGGAGGGAAGCCAAACAGTGCTCACTACTTCATTGGCTATGTAGGTGAGTGCCCAGATGGCTGCAGAGACTGTCCAAAGAATCTCCCTCTGCCTAAAAATTGCTTATGGGGTGGCACACACTGCTGCTTAGCCTGTGGTGCATGCTGCAGGGTTCTCCTTTCCTGCTGGAGGCACGGAAGGCTGCTGTGGGCTGAACCTCTCACCTGAGTGATGTAGATTGGAACAATGGCCATAAACTTGCACTGCATAACATGAAATGTGGTCTGTGGAGTGCATAGAGCCTGCTCCCTGCATTCAGAGCTGACCTCCCTCTGCAGCTTGGCTGGATTTAACTGTTCTTTAGGTGTTCCTCAAACCCTTCCAACTCCTATTACTCTCTTCCTTCCCTGTGGTTTCCTCTCTGCCAGAGACCTCAGGTTATTTGTGCTTTAGATTTCTGGGGTCTATTTGAGCTCACCCAGGAAGGGATGAGCAGGAACAATACCCACATAGTGCCTGTGCCTCAATGCCAGGGTGTCACAGTGGAGTGGCCACCATGGTTGTGCTGGCAGCAGTGCCTGGCTGAGAAGCATTTGGGGAAGTGGCTGAAAGCAAGATGTCCCTGGAATGTGGATTCCTCTGTGTGGTTATGAGAGCTGGCTCTGCCGTTGCTCTTCCTCCTCCTTCTATCTCAGCACTCCTCACCTTGTGGCATCCTGTTGATGTGTCCTTGCCTTGTGCCCAGGTGAGGAGCTCATTTACCTGGACCCCCACACCACGCAGCCGGCGGTGGAGCCCGGTGACAGCGGCTGCCTCCCCGACGAGAGCTTCCACTGCCAGCACCCCCCGTGCAGGATGAGCATCGCCGAGCTCGACCCCTCCATTGCCGTGGTGTGTCCTGCTCCTCCTGTGCCCCAGCACCCCAGGGGCAGGGCTGGGGTCCCCCTGTTCCACAGGGAGAGCCAGTGGTGAAGGGCTGGGTACTGTGTGGTGCTGTGTTCTGGGAAAGTGCTGCTCTGGGGTTTGGTGACACTGGTAGAGCAGCTCCTCACAGAGAGTGGCTTGTCTCAGGGAAGTCCCCCTTGTATGGCAGTTAAATACCATTCCTCATGGAGCAGTCACAGTCTCTGGGGTTTAGTTTGGGCTTTGATTCCAGACTTTTGGTGGGCAGACCTGAATTCCATTCCTGAATCCATATGATGATGCACCATGGCTTGTTTTCTGTTGAACCTGAGATGCCTGCCCTTTGTTTCCTTTTCTCCTCCTGGTTTTCCGTCTGCAGCAAAGAAAATATTGAGGATTCCAGCACTTGGATAGCCTGGTCACATCAAGCCTTTGTGGAGTGTTCAGTTTAACAGGGCAGTGTGAGGCACATTTTTAAAGCAAGGCAGTCAGGAGTAGTAACTGCTCCCAGTTCTGATCATGGTACTCAGTGTTGACACAGGGCCTTAAGTCTGAGATGATCAATCTAAAATATAGAAAGATAAAGCCTTTTTCTTCTTTTTTTTCAGGGCTTTTTCTGCAACACGGAGGCAGACTTTAATGACTGGTGCCAGCAAATCAGAAAGGTTTGTGTTTATAGATCTGGTCAGACATTGGAACAGGCCCAGGGAAGTGGCGGAGTCCCCATCCTGGGAAGTGTTCAAAAGGCAGGTGGATGTGACTTGGGGACATGGTTTAGTGGTGATATTGGCAGTGATGGGGGGAATGGTTGGGCTCAAAAGATCTTGGAGTTATTTTCCAGTTTCCCTCTCTCTCCCTCTCTCTGATTCTCTGTCCCTGGGAAAGGAATATCAGGTATTGTTTTGTTTCCAAACCACTGCATAGAGACCATGTTATCTGCAGCGTGACCCCATTTTAAGCACACTAAAATAGTTTATTAAACTACCAAAAGGAGCATAGCTCTGAAATCCTATTGATGATATGATGCAAAAGCTTTGAAAAACATTTTCCCAGCTACAGAGAAGTCCCAACAGATGATGCTTACCCCTGCAGTGCAGCAGCAGTGCAGAGCTGTGGTTCTCATGGCTGTGCTCTGTCTCCACAGCTGTCCCTGGTCAGAGGAGCGCTGCCCATGTTCGAGCTGGTGGAACGCCAGCCCTCACACTTCTCCAACCCCGACGTCCTCAATCTCACACCAGGTGAGGCCACGCAGGGAGGGAGAGCTGAGGGTGAGCCCGTCCCTCTGGCTTTCTGGAAATCATCTGGAATTACATGAGGGATTTTAGTCTGTTCCTGTTCCACCTGGAATTTAACCTGGAGTTCTTGGGTCAATTGATGTCGTTCTTCAGCTTTCAGCTAGAGGTTTGCAGATCCCACAGTGTCTCAGGATGGTTTTTAGAATAATCTGTGAATTATTCTAAAAATAATTCACTGAGCAGAAGAACAAACAAGCTAACAGGCTGCCCTGGCAGCCTGTGACTCTCTGGTTTCTGAAGGGATGCTTGGAGCAATCAAAAGTGTCCAGTGAAAAGGCTGAAAACGAGTTTATAGGTAATGAAAATGCTCCAAGACAGGGCTGGTCACATGTAGTTCCAGGATAAGGCACTCCTTCTTGGCATGTACCATTACCAGTGGGAAAAAGGACAAGTGCTGGGCCCTAACCTTGCCTGTCAGACTTTGCTTATCACATTAATGACATGAGCAAACATTGCAGGAGATAAAGCCATTGGCTGCTTCTGCCAAGAGCACTCAGTGTGTGTGGGCAAGCCTATCCTGTCACCAGGCACGGGGAGGCCTCCTGGCAACCTGCACCCTGCACTTCTGCTCTCTCTCTCCCTGCCCTCCCTCCTTAAAAGCTTTCATTATCATACTGTCTTTGCTGTTCAGCATGCTCAGTTCCCTTAAACTGTCAATTGATCCTTGCCTGTCTTAAATTGTCCCTAATGTTTTTTCTGCTCCTAAAAATGTTTTTGTAATGGACTACTTGTCCTTCTCCCTCTTCCCTGGCTTGTAGAGCTTCTCCCATCTGCCAAGGGCATTCATTTCTGTTAGTCCTGTTTCTCACTAGAAGGAGTAATTGAACTTTGAGCCCCTTTCAGGGCCTAAAGGGGTTCCAAGAAAGCTCAAAAGGGCACACAGTGATAGGACAAGTGGGAATGGCTTCCCACTGCCAGAGGGCAGGGTTAGATGGGATATTGGGAAGAAATTCCTCCCTGTGAGGGAGGTGAGGCCCTGGCACAGGTTGTTCACAGAAGCTGTGGCTGCCCCATCCATGGAAGTGTCCAAGGTCAGGTTGAACAGGGCTGGGACCTCCCTGGGATAGTGGAAGGTGTCCCTGCCCATGGCAGGGGGGCAGGACTGGATGATCTTTAAGGTCCCCTCCAACCCAAACCATTCTGGGATTCTGTAGCTGTCCAGCCTGAACTAATAAAGGTTTCTCCTTCCCCCTGTGCTAAAGTGCTTCCTTCCCCTTTAAGTGTGAGCTCCTTCTTCACCATATAGATGGAAGGGTAGAGAGGTGGGATCAACTAACATTACTTTTCCGCACAAAGTGAACTGTGCTAATTGCTTTTAGGAGAGTGCATGTTGTAATTACATTCCCTAATAGTTGCATCAAAAACTATAGTAGAAATTATTCCCTAATACATAAGGGTAAATGTATCTCTTAATTGGGTCAGAAATCTTCATGGGTATTAGTCCAGACCTGAGCAAGTTCTCCTGTTCTGAGCCTCTTGAGGCAGAACAGTCTCCTGCTAATGCAGAGCTGGGGCACAGGAAGGTTGTACAAAACAGTGGCAGCAGAAATGTGTTTGGATCTGTGAAAGATGACGTGCTTCTGTGATCCATGTAATTCTCTCCAGGGCATTTTCCATACCACTGACATGTTCTTAGCCTCCTCAGAGCCCTCACTCAGGTTTGTCACTAAGTTTTGGAACTTGTAGGCACTTGGCACTCCAGTTGTGATGCCCTCCAGCTGCTGGTCTCACCAACAGTCACAGCATCCCACTGAGGCAGCGCTTTCTTCTTCTTCTCTTCCAGACTCCTCTGATGCCGACAGATTGGAAAGGTTCTTTGACTCAGAAGATGAAGACTTTGAAATCCTGTCCCTTTGAAAACAAATAGGAAACTGACTCTGCAAATTTGTGTATGTGTGGGGAGAAGGGGGGAGGGAAGCTCCTTCGAGAGCCTGGGGCTACCGGTTTTCATAGGCGCTTGCTGCCATCCCTGCCTCCCGTCCATCCTGGCATTCCGTGCAGCCTCGGAGCGGAGCGCGCAGTGTCTGCAGTGGGATGAAGAACCCAGAGGGTTGTTACAGCCTTACTGGCTGCAGTTGGAATTGCTCAGCAGCTAACAGCTGCTGGGAGATGGATGCAGTGGTGCTTAGGAGTTCAAAGCCTATCTGTTACATCAGCAGGTCAGCTGGGCCTTCCGGGGGAGGCACGGAAATCGTTAGAGCGCTGAATCCTTCCATGGGGACTCCCCTCTGAAGCTTAAGTAGAGCCCACCCGTCATTTAGCAGGAGAAAGGTCCAGTTAATGCCTTTAGCAGCTTTCCTTCTCACTGGCCAACCTGGACTGCAGCTCACAATGCCAGGGAACAGCAGCCATGTCCCACAGACAGCTGTGAAGCCTCCGGAGCGCAGGTCCCTACGGTACAACTCCTGTTCATGCTCTGCAGGACACTCAGCACTACCTCTCCTGTCCACAACCTATAGAAAGGGAATTGAGGGAATTTCTAAGTGACTGGGAATTCAATGAGTGAAGTGTTGGAGCAGTGCTGTGCTGCTGGGGAGCATCTCAATCCCAGTTTAAATAACAGAAGGAATGGAAGAGTAGAACATGTGTGTGTTGCTCAGTGAGTCAATCCATGTGCTTCTACAATGGAGTAGTCTCTACTGCAAGTACCTTCAGGAAAGCTGCTTTGAACAGAAAACTCAATTCCACAGCCCTGGAAAAAAAAGAGTCCAGAGCTGGGAGAGCTGAAACAAGACAGCAGAGATCTGCCAGGCATGTTCCAGGCTCCTGCCTGTCCACCAGTGTGCTGGCATGGTGACTAGGGAGTGATGTCCTGCCAAAAACCCAAGTTGTAAAACCTCTTGAGGTGCCCTGGGTGGGTTGGTCAGCGCTTCCTCCAGCTACTCCTGTCAGACATTCCCTTTCCAAAGCAGAAGAGGTGCCTGAAGGTCGAGTAGGTTTCTGAGCTGTGTCAGTACCTTGCCTCTGCCAGCTCCCCTCCCTGCAGAGTGCAGCCAGAGGTGCTGTAGGAGCTAACCTGGAGAAACCCCTGTCAGGTGACCATCCCAAGAAGGGCAGTGTGCCTTGAGAAGGTCCAAATATACTGGAAATTTTAGCTACTTGCAGTTGGCAGCTCTGCCTGGGGCCCTTCTCCACAGAGAGAAGGGTAAACTGTGGAGGAGAGCTGTCTCCATGCACACTGCTAGGGAAGTGCTGCCATGGTTTCCTTGGTGCGTGCTGCACACTTCGACCCTGTTTACAAGGCTTTGGTTTGTGCATTCAGGTTTGGAACCTGTCAGATGATGATGGTGTGCCCAAGGGTGGTGCCACCAGGCTAGAATTGACCTGTTTCCCCTGTGACTGACCTACTGATGCTCTAACTGTCCCTGTGATACCCGAAAGCAGAGGTTTGAACTGGGAACCACAATGCTTCTGTCACTAAATTATTATTTGCTGCTTTCTGCCTGCTTCTCCTCTTCTCTCTTGTAGTCAGGGGAAGAGGCAGCAGAGGAAGTGGGGCTGTGCTCCATTCATCTGCTTTCAATTTCTATCTGAATAAACAGATGTAAAATCGTTGCCTGTCCTGATGTCCTTGCACATGATGAAGGCAGTGGTGGGTAGTATGCAGTACACCAGGAGAGTCCAGTGTGTACAGGGCTCCAGGGGAGCTGGAGAAGGACTTTGGACAAGGGCCTGGAGGGACAGGACAAGGGGGAATGGCTTCCCACTGCCAGAGGACAGGGTTAGATGGGATATTGGGAAGGAATTGTTCCCTGTGAGGGTGGGGAGGCCCTGGCACAGGGTGCCCAGAGCCAGGGCGGCTGCCCCATCCCTGAAGTGTCCAAGGCCAGCTTGGACAGGGCTTGGACCTCCCTGAGATAGTGGAAGGTGTCCCTGACATGGAAAAAGGTGACCCTTAAGATCCCTTTCTAGCCCAAATCAGTCTGTGATTCTACTGTTTATTTCACATTCATGGTTGTATGTTTAAGGACAGCTCTGCCAGACAAGATTTGACCTGAGTGTCAACACAACCCCAATAGCAGAGCTAAGCTCAGCTCTCTTAGATCTTTAACAGGCATTTCTGGCTTTTCAGCGTTGCCTTGTCCCAGTTTTACTGTCGGGGCCTGATGCAGCATTGCAGGAGCTCACCTCCTTCACCAGGAGTGTCTGGCTGCCAAGGGCTGGGCAGCTGTGGAGGGAAGCTTTTGCCACTGTAGCTGATGTTTGTATTACCAATGTTTTAAATATTTAGCTTCCTCTCCCTGCTCCTGAATCAGTTCAATCTGCCTCTCTCTGAGTTAGAGAGGAGTTAGTTTGTGGAGATCAGAGCAGTCCCCCCTACTGGAAGGTGAGTCAAACATCCAGCAGAGACCTGAACTCCCCTGGCCACGTCCATCTCTCAGTGTCCCTTGGAAATGATTAACATTCCAGTTTGTTCTGCTGATTTAGGTGGTTTGTAGCTGGTCTGCTTTCACACTGCACTGGGGTGTATGCAGGAGCCCCAAGTGACTGTTCCTCTCATCTTGGCCAGTCTAAAACGATTTATGTGCCACTTGTCCTCCAAACTGGCCTTGCTATGAGCTCATCCATCTGTTTCAGGTTCTTACCTGCTCACAGCTGGGGAGAAGGCTTGAATTCACCTCTCCCTTTTTTTCCACAGCTCTAGCAAACAGTTTTCCTTGGATTTAGTGGCTGAACTGCAGCACTGTCACCTCCCGTATATCCGTTCTAGAAGATAAATGATCATACTGGAAAAAAATGCCCTGTGCCAAATGCTTAAAAGAGTAATTTATTAGCAAATCCTCTACAAACTGGTTTTAGCATGGGGGGGATGCACTTTCTAGAGAGGATGAATGATCAGAAACGTGGCAATTCCCTAAAAATGGGAACTGTCGTGTCCAGGGATGGCCCTGCACTCCAGGAGTGGAGCTGGAACAGGAGCTTGGGAGAGGGAGGTTTTGACAAGGAATTTGATACACACTCATGGCATACTCATTTAAAAAATGCAGAAGGGACTCTGCAGGCTGGAAGGGAGGAACAGATAATAAGGACATCAGCAGCATGTTGGACCCAAAAGAATACACAGGATCTAAGCTGTAGCTGCTGGGGTGTCAGTCATCCAAGTGCAGAAGATCCAAGAAGTGACCGTTGCATTTTGACCTTACTCTTTTTGACCTGTATGAAGTTTCATTTCCAGAGTTCTCCCAAGGGTTTATTCTGAACATCCAGCATAGTTTCCTTTGCAATGGACTTGATTTCTCTGTGCAAGTCTTCAATGCTCTTTGAAGCATCCACTGTCTGTTTCCAAGACAATACAGGACAGATAACAGAGAATACAGAAATGAGAAAAACCTTGTTGTTAACATCTGTTTACCCCCCATTACTCAGTGTTATTCTTCCTGAGTAGTGAAATGAGCTAATTACACCTCCTCTCAGCAGTTTCTGGAGTGGATTTTGGAGAAATCAGTGTAGGAATAGGCATTTAAGAAGTAGATGTCAGGGTGGGTGAAGGGAAACAGAAGGAACTGCTGCTGCATGTTGTTTGCTGGCAGTCTCTGGGGTGTGTGACAGAGGCAGGTAAGCTAGGGATTCATCCCAGCTGCACCAAGAGCTGACCAGGGTCTCCTGGAACAGGGAAGTGCCCTCTCTGCCACATCTCACAGTGCCCTTGGCTGGTCCCCAGTGTGTCCCACTGAGCAGAAGTGGGAAGGGGCAGCACAGGAATGTGACAGGCAAAATTTGGGAGCTCTCACTAGAGACCCCCACCCCAGTCCATGACAAATCCATTAGAGTTAATTCCTCACCTTCCAGTTTAGGGACTTGTCCTCCATGAGGCAATAGAAGGACTGAAGAACTTTCTCTTGGAAGGAGCTGGTCTCATAACGTTCCTGTCCAAAGTTGCCTCGTTCTGCTGCTGCTTCTGGGTTTAACTGGAGGAACAGGATCAGGTCTGGCTTTGGGAGTCCAACATCAGGCTGTTTGCACCAGTCCAGGCCAAAGTTCTGCCCCAAGCAAAGACAAGAGGGTTTGAGGTGAGACACACACAAAGACAGGAAAGCAGCAGGTTGGCTGGAGAGTGAGGTGGGAAAGGAACAGCCAAGGATGGCAGGAATTGCAACCCAAAGCACTCAGCACAGGCCATGGACTGAACAGGTGACAGCCCAGCTTACCATGTGGGAATTCAGTCCTTCTCATTTGGGAGTGAGTAGGTTTTGTCAGGTGTTCAGCACCTCCTGTGCCTATTTAAGTTGGAGAGAGTGAAAGTTTTTCATGCCTCTTCTGCAGATCTCATCTGAGCTCTACCAAGGCACGTTCTGAGCCTCCACACAGCCATCACCACTCCAAAACTTGCTCAGTCCAACAGAAAGCTGCTCCCAAACACAAACAGCACACAGCTGCAATGCAGATCTCTCTGAGGCTCCTTCCCAATACTCACCTTTCCAGGAATTTCAGCCCACACACAACAGATGCAGTTTTCCAGCTTTTGGATTTTGCTGACTTGTCTCACAACTTCCACCAGGGCATGTGAATCCTTGATGTTGGTGAGACTACAGAGTCCACTTACTGCTCATCCACATCTTACATCCCTCTAAGAGGAGCTGGCACATCTGCCCTCCAGTTTCTCCCCAGATTCTGTATCCTGGTAGTCTGGGTATTTTTGGGATGTATGTGCAGTGGGTTTTTCAATCCCACGAGGGGGTAAGAGAAGCTGAAAGTGCCACAACATCTTGGGAGTGAGATCTGGCAGCCAGCAGACTTTTGTGTTAGGTATGGGCATCAACATCTCCCCTTCTCCTGGAATGCTTCTTGAGTGAAAAATATGCCAAACTCCATACTTTTAATAAGCAGAGGAGGCCCATTCCAGCAGCAAAAGATGCCATCCCTGCTTCCCAAGGGTGGCATCCACATGGCTGAGCCCTGCAGGTCACCAACTACATTCAAAGAAATGCAGACACTTTAAGACACCCTTTTACCCTCACCAGAAAGTAGCAGAACATTCCTTGCTGTGCCCATGTGGATTTGGGGTCATTATTTTGGGGTGACTCAGCTCATGTTACACATCCTGGCTCTTAATGTGGGGCTTTTGCAGACACCTGGTTAGCACCTCAATGCTTCGATGCATCTGTCTCAAGCCACACAGTGTCCAGGAAAGCAGCAGGATGGGAGAAGATGCAGGTGGGAGTGCAGGGCTTGGGGCCCAGGATCTCCTCAGTCCTTGCAGGAAGCAGGAAAGGCTTGGGCAGGAATGAATGCAGGTCACAGCTGGTGCTGCAGGCATGGCTGGAGCTTCTGTGACCACTCTTAGAGGACTGATGGCTGCTCAGCAGGAACAGGACACTTCTGATGGAGTGGGACAAGAGTGTCTGTGCAGAATGGCTCCAAGGGAGGCTGACAGAGCTGACTTGTTCTGAAAGCCAAAAGGCACAAGTGGGAATGCCAGCAATTCAGGCTAAATGAAGAAAATCGCTTTTACTCTGAAGGTGAGCAGAGAAGAACCCAGAAAGGAATGGATATACATCCCTGAAGATACTCAGACCTTGGCTGGATGTAGGCCCAAGCAGCCTGCTTATGTCAGCCCTGCTGGAGGCTGAATTCCACAGGTCTTTTCTAATGTATGTGGTTCTGTTCCACAATTTGATGGGCCAGCAGCCTGAGCAACTACAGAGAGTCTTCCATAAACTCCCAGAATCATTCTCCAGAGTCACACAGGTCAGCTTCCAGCCCAGCAGTCTGTCCAGACTTAGAAAAAGTCACCAAATAAGTTTCTCTGCTTGTTCTGGGGAAGGGTGGACCCATGTTAATACCTGAGCTGAAACCTCCATCCCTCATCTCCCAGAAGAATGGCCCCTGGGCCATTCACACCAACAGCCTGGGGCTGATTCCCCAAGCAGAGAGGGGGACAGGGGCTGCTGCAGGTGTCACTCACCCCTTTGGCACTTGTGAAGGCCACTCCAGAGAAGGCGTATCTGTCAACCACCACCGTGATCCCCTGCTGCAGCTTCTCCTTCATCATCGGTCTGAAACCATGGGGGAGATAAAATAACAAAGCTGCACTCCTTTATGGTGACAGGAATGAAAGGATCTCATCTAAAACTCCAAGACTGACTCCATCACTAAGGGAGGTAGCTGTGATGCAGGTGGCAGGTGAAGAGCTGTTTGTATTCTCCACCAGGCACTGACCAAATACCCTTTGATGGCACCCAAACTCAGGGTGCCAGCACTGGGCACTGCTCCAGGCAGCTCCAGGGATCACAAGCAAGCTCAAAGATGAATTATATTAACATGGACAGCTCAGTCCTCTTCCCTTTCTAGGTGGTACAGCAGATTTTGTGATATGCTCTGCCACCTTTATTCATGACACTTCTTAGAGCTCACTTCTGTGAGACTGAGAGAGTCTGTGAGACTCCTGTGCTTTCTGTTCTCCCAGCTTAATTGGCACTGCCACCACAGCAGAGCCAGCAAAGCTTTTCTGTAAAATGAGAGCATTTTGGAATCTGTATTTCCAGGTAAAAACAGCAGCCAACACTGATTTCCCCATGTTCACACACAGGCTCTGTGACTGAAGGACAGACAGTTATGGCTGAACGTAGCCTTTGGCTGCAGGGGAAATCTGGGCACAATTCCTTAAGCACTGTCAGGGACTGCCTGCAAAGCAAGGTGTAAATTCACAGTCTGAACTGGTTCAGTCTCACCTGCCCAATTTTTTAATCCAATGCAGCACAGGAGCTGGAAATATGGCACCAATGATTCAAAAAAACCCAAACTGTGGGATCTGATGTAAGATTACAAGGGCAGGGTTAGATGGGATATTGGGAAGAAATTCCTCCCTATGAGGAAGGTGATGCCCTGTCACAGGGTGCCCAGAGCAGCTGTGGCTGCCCCTGGGGCGGGGGCGGCGGCGGCAGCGGCGGCGCGGGAATTAAAACTGCGCCACGGGCAGCGCGGGGGAGTGGGGGGTGGTGGCACTGCTTGCGTCATCAGCCGGCGCCGGGCTACGTCAGCGATGCGCGCTGGGGAGTAGGGGCGTGAGGCCATGGCGGCTGTGGGGGTCAGCGGGGCGGGGGTCCCGTTGCTGTCCCTTCCCTCCGCTCGGCGGTCCCGTTGCTGTCCCCTGCCTACGCTCGGGGTCCCGCTGCCCCTGGCTGGGCCGTGGTGCCGGCCCAGCTCCCAGCAGCCAGGCAGGTGCTCAAGCTCCGCTGAGGTGAGCGGGCGCTCACGGTGCGTGGCTCGCAGGATGGTTTGGTTGGGAAGGACTTTGGAGCTCATGTCGTTCCAGCCCCTGCCACGGGCAGGACACCTGCCATTGACAAGGTTCTTCAGAGCATTTAGTAGCGTTTTTATTGTAGGTATTGAGAATCTGCCGTGCGAGCTGCAGAGGAACTTCCAGCTGATGCGGGAGCTGGATCAGAGAACAGAAGGTGCGTGCAGTGTTTCGGCGAGCAGAGGCAGAGAGAGCCCGGCCTGAAGGACGGGCAGAGCCCGGTGGAGGCCGGGCTTTAGAGGCCGTGGCTGTTCCTTCCCTCAGGCTGAGTGCTCTGCGGTGTTTGCTGCTTTCCTGGGAGGATACAGCTTGCATGGCAGGGCTTGATTTTGTTTCCCGTTTAAATTCATAGCTCTGTGGTCACTCCACTCAGTGGCCACTTGGATGGCCTTCCTTCCATGTGTTTCTGTATCTAACAAGTTCTAGATTCCTGTGTGCCTTGCAGGATGATTTTTTTCTTTCTTTTTGAAGCTTTTGTTGGTATCTGTCTGCACATTAATTATTTTAATTTTGGACCATAAGAGCTGTAAGTGACTGTGCAACAATTAAAATGTTCTGTGTGTGGGAAGAGAGGCTGAAACTTGTGAACCCATGGGTTCAGTTCCTGATCTTAACTGTGAATTAACTGTAAATTAACTTCTGAAAGTAGCTGTAGAACACTAGAGAAAGCAGATTCACACCAAAAGTGCCAAAGAGTGAACACCTTTAACTTAACTGGGTTTGTTTTTAAAAAGGAAAATGCACTGAGGAATTGAGGGGAGTGTAACAGCTGTCAGGAAGGGTGTCCTGAATGGAAATAGAAAACCAAAAATACCTGCTTTTTTTTTCTTTGTTTCCAGACAAGAAAGCAGAGATTGACAGCCTGGCAGCAGCATACATTGAGTCTGTGAAGAACATGGTACCTGAGGAGAGGGTGGAGCACCTGAGGAAGATCCAGAGTGCCTACAGCAAGTGTAAGGAGTACAGTGATGACAAAGTGCAGCTGGCCATGCAGACCTATGAGATGGTGAGCCAGGGAAAAACGGGCATCCTCTGGAATGCTGCATGTGGAGGTGCTTCACAGTGTCAGCATCCCCTCACTTTTTCTTCTTTTTGACTCTAATTTCTCACCAAAACAAACTTAGTCCTTAAGCTTATGTTTCTCTCTGTTGCCATCCCAAAAAAGCTTTCTCCTTTGGCACCAAGTTTCTCTTTTGCTGAAGAATTAGTGAGTTTACCCCCCTTGGAGGTGGCTTTATCAGCAGTTCTTGTCTGCTGTGTGATAATGCCAGCAAATTTACCCACTCCCTCCTCCCCAGCAGCTCTCTGTCACTGATAATTTATATGGGGCACACTTAGTTGAAAGCAATTTGGTTTTTTTAAGCCAGCTGCTGTGGTGTGTTGTAGAGGAACAGCAGGAATGCTGCTCAGTTGCCTTGGTTTATTGGACATAAAAATTTCTTCAGTGGACTTTGGGAGAAAATCCCATTTCTTAAGATGCAGCTTTCCACTTTTTTTTTTTTTTTTTCCCTTTTGTCCCTTGGATAATTCTTTTCTCCACTTGTTTTATCTCCTGGATAGAAGTTGAGTGAGGGGAATCCCTTTGACTGTGCTGAGTGTTTGTTGTCCAGCTTGCAGAGATGCTTGGGGTTTTGCACAGCTGCAGTAGACATTTGGCTGCCATCAAATACTGCAGAAAAGGAAGTGATATCCCAGGAATATCAATGCCCTGGATAACTAGTGAACTCATTTAATGGCAGACTACTGCAGCAGCACATTTTGGGGGTGGTGCCTTGAAATCCCCGTTCTGAAAGTCACTTTCTTGCAGCCAGGGTAGTACCAGGTACTTAATTAATGTGTGTTGACTTGATGTTGAGGATAGCCAGCCTCTGTCTGTGCTTATTGTTAAACTTCTTGGATTCACATGACAGTGGAGGACCAGGAAAACTCTGTGTGCTCTGCTCGACGCATTTCAAGGAATTTTGAAAATCACAGGGACAAACACATTATTTTTAGTATCTCTCATCTTGTTTTGTTCTGGAAATCATTACTCTGAGTTGCTGTGACCCTCTGTTGCCTCTCTTCCCCTTCTTTCTGCTCCTGGAGGGGTTGGATCCTTGTGCTTTGCCTCCTCATTCCCTCTGCGTGTGCCGTTTCCCTTTCCCCAGCCCGTACCCCTTCCGTGCCTCGCTCTGCACCACCACACTGCTCATGCTGATAACAGCCAAGTTTAGCCCTTCCTGTTTTCATCTGGGGCTCTTTTTTGGCTGTTTCTTTGTAGTTCAGTTTGTGGTTTCCTCTTGGGGCAGGTGGATAAGCACATCCGCCGGCTGGACGCGGACCTGGCGCGCTTTGAAGCCGATCTCAAAGACAAACTGGAAGGCAGCGACTTTGAAACCCCTGCATCCAGAAGCCTGAAAAGTGGGTGAATTTTACACAATTGGGAGCTTTTTCCAGCACTTAGAGTATCAAAGCAGGAAGGCTGAGATGTAAAATAGGCTGTTATTTCTGGAGGAAGGAAAGAAATACGTCGTGTCATTTGTTTTTAATGCTCTTACAGTGGGCAGGAGATGAAGAGAAATGTGGTGCTGGGATCAAACTTACTGTCACTGTTTGATCCTGAGGTTGTCACTGGTTCTAAGGAGGGTGCTGTGCCAAAACTGCACTGATGTAACAGTCTTAGTTTTGGGAGAAAGTGGGAATTAAAAGAAGATGCCAGTTTCTGTTGTGTATCCTGAAATACTGTGTGAGTACAGTTACATTTGAATGTGGATACAGCAGAGCAGCAGAGCTTTATGCCTTTGAACAATGAAATAAGGGGTAGGAGCAAGGAGGTGGAGCTAAAAGTTATGTTAGTTATTGAGTAATCTATTAACTGTGTTCAAAAATACACTGAGATGGAAAAAAAAACTTCATGTCTAATCAAGTGTGATGCTGTTTATGACCTGTGCTGACATACTGCAGTGCTTTATTGCCAAAGCTGCAAACACAGGAGTTCGGTGCTCAGTGGTTACTGATTTGGTGTATTTGTGGCTTAAAAATGCATGTCAGTCAGCATATTCAATTACATATATAATAAGGATTACTCAATTACATATGCAATAGGGATTTCAAGCCAGTAACTGCATCAAAGGAACAGCTGGGGATGTTTCTGCCACTCAGATATGCTGAAGTGAGGGGGTTGTTTTTCCTTTCTAGAGGGACGAAGTCAGAAAGACAAAAGAAGCTCTCGTGGTCGAGGCAGGAGAACATCTGAAGAAGATACACCAAAGAAAAAGAAGCTCAAAGGAGGGTAAGGCAGAGCCAGGCACAACTCCAGGGCCTTGGGCTTGACACTTCATGAATTTTCCACAGGCTCATATTACCCTATTTATGACTCATGTCCAGATGGTGAGCAGTGTTAAGAGTGTTCTGGTCTTACTCCATTTCATTAATGTCTTGCTTAGGACAGGCCAGCATTGTTAATTAACTCCTTGGTTGGCATGTGGAAGCTCAGCATGCTTGGAACACTCTGACTGGAAGGACAAGATCAGCCTCCCTGTTGCTGTTGGCAAGCTGGGAGAAAATAGCTTTGATTTTTGTCACAGAGCTATTTTTAATAGTTGCTTGTGGTCTTGATGGTAAAAGAAATTCACTTGGCCACAGAAACTGATGTTATGCTGCTGTTCTAGAAATCTTGGAGAATTTTGGGGGGTTGTTTTCAAAGGATTGTGTCCTAGGTAGAATTGAATAATCTGATTTGGTTTTGAGAGGCGAGGAGGAAAGCATGTGCCCTCTCTGAGATGGGATTTATATTAAAGGGGCTCATTTTATTATGATATTTTCAGGTGGCAGGAAACTAAAAGTAGTTTCTATGGACTGCTACTGGCATGTCAGCACATCCCTGTCAGGGTAAGAGGCTTCACTCATGCCTGACAATGAAAAAAAACCTATATTGAAGCAGGTTGGGGAAAAACCCCAAACAGGTTATTCTACCCACAACCAGGAGTGGTGTGTATGATAATTTGTTACTTTACTCATGACAGCTACAAATCCCTCTCTTAATTCTTTCCAGTCATACTGTGTTTGATCCAACCTACCTAATGATTTTAATTACTGGGCTGTGGTAATGTAATACAAGCTCTAAAACAGGCTCAGTGTGGTTTAGGGAAGATACTGTAAAACACTAATTTTCCCAAGTAGGATTTACATCCTGGAAACACCAAATCCCAGAGTGGTTTGGGTTTGTAGGGGCCTTAAAGACCATCCCATTCCAGCCCCTGCAGTGGACAAGGACACCTTCCACTAGCCTGGGTTGTTCCAAGCCTGGCCAGGAATACTTCAGGAATGGGGGAGGCACAGCTTTTCCAGGCAACCTGTGCCAGGGCTTCCCTACCCTCACAGGGAAGAATTTCTTCCCAGTACCCATCTAGCCCTGCCCTGTGGCAGTGGGGAGCCATGCCCTTGTAACACAGTGCTGTCTGCAGCTGAGAAGTGTTTTGTCCTGACCCTGTCCTTGCCCACAGGTCTGAGTTTGCTGATACTATCCTGTCAGTGCATCCCTCAGATGTCCTGGACATGCCAGTGGATCCCAACGAGCCCACCTACTGCCTGTGTCACCAGGTGTCCTATGGAGAGATGATTGGCTGTGACAACCCGGATGTAAGCACTTGAGAGATGATTGATTTTCATATTTCTTGCCTTCCCAACCCTGTACAGTCCAAGGAGGGGGTCCTTGCTCAGTTAGCTCATACCAAATGATGGGAATGTTTGTGAGCCACTAAGAATCTCCTCTGTGGGCTTTTCCTTTCTCTTTTGCAGTGCCCGATCGAGTGGTTCCACTTTGCATGTGTGGACCTGACCACCAAACCAAAAGGGAAATGGTGAGTGGGACAGCATTCAGCTGTGGGGTATTTATCAGGCTGCAGTTTGCCTCAACAAGAGTTAAAACCCTGTTGTGTCCCTGACAAAGGAGCTTTGCTCTTCTCATCAGAGGGTTTGCATCCTCTGTGATTGGAGATTATTTTGAGGGTAGAAGATAGAAGACAAACCTTCTTGTTAAAATCCATTTCCTAAGACAGAAGTCTTAGGTACTGATGGGAGCAAAACTGCCTGATAAACAGAGCAGGTTTTGACCTGAGGCTTGTGTAAACAGGGACATGTTTAATTTGAGGTGTGCTCTATTGTCACTACTTGTGGCTGTGCTTAAAACAGACCCAGGTACCTCTTTGTTTCACTTCTGGAGGCAGATTTTGAAGGCCTCTCAGGGTTTTACTGTGTACTTATCTTGGAAAGAGTCATGGGCTTGTTGTTTTTATCTAATGCACTCTTTTAATCAAATTAATAAATTGCCTGTCAGAAACAGGCTTAATTGTGCACAAATGTTAAAAACAGTTCTCGGGCTCTGTGCTGTTCATTTCAGGAGCTAACTTCTGTCTCTTTTTTTCCTACAGGTTTTGTCCTCGTTGTGTTCAGGAAAGAAAGAAAAAGAAGTAAGGAGTAGAGGGGGATACACTGCCGAAGCAAGAAGAATTTAATATATTCCTTCCATTCATGTTGCAATATTACCTTTGATTATTTTTTTTGTTAGTCTATCCTCCATCTTTTTCTGGTATGATATTTAATTATCCAGTGGCCAGTTGAAATTCCTGTTCTTTCCGAAGACAATGACTTTGGGAGGGAGTCCCAAATCCCTTTGCCACAGAGATTTTATTTATGTTAGTCTTGCACAATAATACTGAGGGAGGGTGTTGCCTTTTCTGGCTGTTTCCATTTCCCTGTAGATTGTTTAAGGACATCACTGTGAAGATGAAACCTGCAGTATTCTTGGAGAGAGAGAGAAGGTTGGATTTATTCACCAAGTAAGATGAATTGTTGGCTGTGATTGCCTGTGTGGCACATGGGTAAATCAGATTTTAGGGAAAGGCTCCATGAGGATATTTGTTTGTTCCCATGGTGGTGTGGCTCTGCTGTTGAAGAAGGGCATTCAGGAATGTTGTAACAGAACTTGTCTGTTTTTTAATGGGCCACATTTGCATGTTCTCAGCTTTCCTAGCTGCCTTTCAGATGATGAATGTGAATCCTTGCATTAGCACAGTGTCAGTAGCAGCAGAAGAGACAGAGGAAATAGGAGCTGGAAAGCAAAAGTCTGTTCTTCCTTCCTCTGAGATACAGAAGTTGAGGGAAGAGCAGAGATAAGTCTTGCCTTCATACCTGTCTCCTGCATCATGAGGCTTCCCTGCCTTCAGTGAAAGAGGTAGTGGGGAAAGGTGTTCCAGGTTTCCTTCCTGCTGGTGAAAGGAGGAAAAAAAAAGCCTCAAACTCATAAACTTTGCTGGCTGTGGTCCCTAATGGGTGTTGGTGGCAGCTCTGTGGCAGCAGGGCTGTGTGCTGCTTTCCATTCCAGAGTGCAGGAGCTCCTGGTACAGACTGCTGCAAAGGCATCAAGAAACTCCCAGATAAACTTTTCTTCTGCTGAAAAAACAGCACAGAAGGTAAAAACACTTCTACTCAGATTCTGGCACCTGTTTTCAAAAGAAAGAGGGCTTTTCCTGTTACACTGAGCCTCTTACTCATGTTTTGCAATGAAGGAAAGTAGAACACAGCTCCTGCCACATCTCCTTCTCTCTGTGGGGCTTTGTGCCTGCTGCTGATGTAGAAGAAACCTCTCAGTTGGGAGGCAGCTTTTCCATGAACATTGATTTATGGGTAGAAAAAAGGATGGATTTTAGGAAAAAATCCCTGTCTTCAGGGTGCTGTCATTTCCAGTGTGATGTTGCAGTGTCTTCACTGCATTGTGTCACAGAGAGATGAAGTTCCCACAGTTCTGTGCACAAAAATGCACATTTGTGATGCACATTTGTTAGTGCTGCCTCAGAGTAGCACATGGAAAGCAGGCAGGGAAATTAAAGCCAGAGTGCTGGATGGAAGGAGGAGGAACAGCAGTCACACAAACCTGGAGTACAGTGAGCCCTCTTCTTCTTCCTGCCTCTTCATGAGAGCAAATTTGAGATACCTCATGAGGCAGCCTGTAATCCAGTCCCCTGATGCTGTCCCAGGGGTTGTTTTCCCCTCCCACCCAATGGTATTGTAGGCAGCTTCTCTTCCTGATTTTTCCTAAGCTTTGTTAGTACTGGTATTGCTGTGGATTGAGCATTTGATTTGAAACAATCTCAAAATTCCACTCTGGAGATCTTGCTGGAAATGTGCCATGAGGGAAGAGAGCAGCTCTGGGTGAGCCAGTGTGGAGCTGACTTCCCTCAGCTTTAAAATTTTGGTCAGGTAGGATAAAAACCCACATTTTTAGAAGTGCTTTTGGGGCTTCAAAGAGCGTTTTCCACTTGAACCAGCAAAGCAAAAAGGAAAACAAGCTCTGGAAGGTGGAGCCCTCAAAAGGAAGGATAATTTGCTAGGAATGATGAATAGTGTGAGGTACAACATTCTGTTCTTTACAACACCTGTGATGTGTAAAGCATCTGAGATCTGATACCAGCAATAAACTCTCCCACTGGGAACATGCCAGTTCAGGGCTTGGATGGGCTCGGGAGCATCTCCTGCCCTCTTACATCTGGTCGTAGAGAATTTTTACGACTCCTTGTAGACAGAAATACCAGCAGCCTTCATTTTTGCTTACTAAAGGATTTAAATCTTCTGACTTTTGAATGTACAGTGTTAAATGTTTTCTGGAGAAGGGTGATCCCTAAAGGAATGCCCCACTAAACATTGCCCAAAAAAACCCCCACGAGGGGCACAGCTTTACTTGCAGCTCATCCAAACTGGAGGTCCCGATTACCGAAACGACAGCAGCGACAACAACAAAAAAAAACAACCTAAGGAATGTAAAGTTTAAAAAAAAAATGTATATCTGTATTTTTGAATCTTGGAGATGTTGGATTATATTATAAATAAAGTATTTTTGGGAATAAATGTGTGAGGAGGGGGTTTTTTGGGGATAAATGTGGGGGGGTGCTGTTGCAACCGCCGGCCGCCAGGGGGCGCTGCCGCCCCCTGGCGGCTTGGAGTGAGGCGCGCTGCGCGTCCCCGACGCTTCCAGGCCACGGAGCGTCCTTGGAATCTCCCGTGTTACCGGGATAATCCCGAATTCCCCCGCCCGCTCCGCGCTAATCCACGCTGCGTGGCGCTGCGGTGTCCCGGGGGACAAGCGGAAGAGACTCTCTGAGGCGGTGCGCTTCCCCTCAGTGCCGAGCTCCCCTCACGGCCGCGGCTTTTTCCATGGCTTCCGCAGCCGTGTGGCGCCGCGGGGCCGCCTGGCTGAGGAGCTGCCGAGGGAAGGTCGTGCAGCACGGTGGGAGCCGGGAGCCCCCGGGCGTGCCCCGGGCCAGGGGCTGTGCCGGTTCCCGGGAGGTGGTGCCGACCTGCGAGCGCTACGCGGTGCGGCGGCTGCCCTTCGCCCGGCTGGCGGACGGCGATGTGGCCTTCTTCGAGCGCCTCATGCCCGGCAGGGTCCTCACCGGCGAGGAGGAGGTGAAGCCATTTAACGTGGACTGGCTGAAGTCGGTGCGAGGTAAGCGAGCTCCTTCCTGCCTCTGGTAATTACCGGAACGAGGAGTTTGCCAAAGGAAAGCTTATCTTTATTTATGGCGGATCACATCTGTACAGGCCGTAGAGTTGGAAGGGACCCATGAGGATTATCGAGTCCAACCCTTGGCCCTGCACAGACACCCCGGCAATCCACCCGGTGCCTGGGAGCGTTATCCAAATGCTGCTGGAGCTCTGGCAGCCCTGGGGCCGTGCCCATTCCCTGGGGAGCCTGGGCAGCGCCCGACACCCTCTGGAGGAAGAATCGTTTCCCGATATCCACCCTAACCCTTTCCTGACACAACTCCAGCTGTTCCCTCGGGGCCTGACACTGCTCACCAGAGAGCAGATGCGTGCCTCCCCATCCAAAATGAGCTTTTCTCATAAAATTATTTCTTTAAGAATTACCTGATAGCTGGTAAACCTATAGGCTTTCTCAAAAATAAAAAAAAAAATCGAAACCCTCTAACTTAATATTTAATTGTTTTCCTGAGACAAGTTGATTCAGCCAACAGTTTTGATTGAATCTCAGAAAAGAATATGAAAGCTTTTGTGAATCTTTATTGCAGCCTTCCAGTACCTTAAGGAGGTTTATAAAAAGGAGGGAGAGAGACTTTTTATATGGGCCTGAAGTGGCAGGACAAAAAGGAATTGCTTCCCACTGCCAGAGGGCAGGGTTAAATGGGATATTGAGAAGAAATTCTTCCCTGTGAGGGTGCTGAGGCCCTGGCACAGGGTGCCCGGAGAAGCTGTGGCTGCCCCTGGATCCCTGGAAGTGTCAAAGGCCAGGTTGGATGGGGCTTGGAGCAGCCTGGGCTAGTGGAAGGTGTTCCTGCCCATGGAATGAGATGGACTTTTAGGGCCTTCCCAACCCAAGTCATCCTGTGATCCTGTCATTCTAAAGCAAGAATTGTGAATTCTCTGTTGCTTCTGTCAAAGATTTAATGAGAATTTAAACTGTTTCCCATTGCCCCCAGTGGCACCCAAGTCTACTTGTACATGCAAAGTTTTTTGCAGGGCTTAAAGGGGAAGGCTGCTGTTGAAACGTTTGTTGTCAGTGGTTGAAATGCCTAACAGTGGAGGGAGCATTGTCATTTCCCACCTCATGTTTTCCCACCTGTTTCTTTCTGACCTCTGCAGAGCCACAGCTTGCCTTGAGAGTCCCTTGCTTTCATTGCAGGCTGCAGCCAGCTGGTGTTGAAGCCCCAGACAACAGCAGAGGTGTCTCAGGTTCTCAGGTAACACACACCTTTTCTGCTGGGCTTGGTGCTGAGGAGGAAGGGTTGGAGGTCCCTTGGGTTGAAGGAAACTTTTAGGTGTTCAGACACCAATTCCTTAAGCACTGGAGTTGCTGAGGAAGTTTTCAGCATGACTTTTCTGTTCTGATGAATGGCTAAAATTATGTATTGTACAGGTGCTCAGAAAAAAGAAGTTTTATGAAAGATTCAGGAGGGTCTGTTGGAAAAGGTGAAGAAGGTTAGGGCAGAACCAGGCAGTTGGAGGGTCTGTTTTATCCACACTGGTGTGAGCCCAGCTCTGGTTGGACAGTGCTGTGCCAGATCAGTATTTGGCTGAGGAGCTGAAAGCTGCAGGAACGTGCTCCTGGCTCTGTTAAAACAGGGATGCAGAGCACAGGAAGGGCAGGCAGGGCTTCTGAAGGAGCTCTGGTGCTGTGGGGCTCTGTGCCATCTGTTGTGCAGGAGCTGCTGTGAGCTCAGAGGGATGTGGTGGGTGGTGCTTGGCAGGGATGTGGCAGGTGGAGCAGCTGAGGCACAGGTGCACATTTTGTTGCCTGCAGGACATTAATTTCTTGGGAGGAGGAGGGCAGTGATGTCTGAAACCACTGCCAGAGGCTGGCTGTGAGAGCCCACTGGGGAGCCCAAGCTGTTAACACAGGCTGCTGCGGAAACAGCTTCTGTAGAAACATAAGCAGTGCTTCTGGGGCAGATGTTGTGTGCCAGATGTGTAGATACACAGGGGGCTAACCCCAAGTGCTGGTTCTTTGCTCAGCCCTGGGCTGAGTTCAAACAGGAGTTGCTCTTTTTCTCTTTGCCATTGAAACTGTCTCCTTCCATCAATTTAATCTTTCTGTGAAATGCTGCTTAATTTTAAGGAGCACTGTCACAACAGTTGACATTCACGTAGAGGTGACACTTCTCTGATAGACTGATTATGGCTTTCAAATGCATAAAAATTCAGAAACCTTTTTCCTTCCAGGTACTGCCATGAGAGGAACCTGGCAGTGAACCCTCAGGGGGGGAACACAGGCCTTGTTGGTGGCAGCGTTCCTGTCTTTGATGAGATCATTCTCTCCACGGCTCTCATGAACCAGATCATCAGCTTTGACAAGGTGTCTGGTAAATATTCCAGGGATGTGAAGCACAGAAATGAGCCCCAGGCTACAAAACAGGCATTTTCCTGGGAACAGATAGCAGCAGGATCAGCAGGGTTCAGCCCAGCAGCTTCATAAGGAGGTTTGTTTGGATTTGGGGGGGTAGGGGTCAGGCTGGTGTGAGTATCTCTGTTCAGAGAGCGAGAACAACAGGCAGAGACACTCTTAGTGTGACTGTGTTTTACCAGTCCAGAGTTGAGTGATGAGATATTAAGGCAGTAGCAAAGCTCCCTGAGGCTTGAGGAGGGGGCAGTTCCCTGGAGCATGCACAGGCTTGTGCATTTAAACTGAATCCCAAGAAGTTTTGAAAAAAGTGGTGGTTGTATCTGCTCATACTGCTCCTGCTTCTTGAGGAGGCACCTTCTTCTTGGCCATCAGCTTGTAGCATGGTTTTTGTGTTCCAGGAATCCTTGTGTGCCAAGCAGGCTGTGTGTTGGAGAGGCTCAGTGAGTACTTGGAGGAGCAGGGGTTTATCATGCCACTCGACCTGGGAGCCAAAGGCAGCTGTCACATCGGGGGGAACGTGGCCACCAATGCCGGGGGCTTGCGGCTCTTGAGATACGGCTCTCTGCGAGGGACCGTGCTGGGCCTGGAAGTGGTAAGGCGAGTACCCAGCAGTTCCCTTCTCAGTGTAATCCTCTGCTGCTTACTGCTTCCTGCTCTTCTAACTATCCAGCACACTGCCAAGTTCCCCTCCAGGCTTCCACTCTTATCTTTTCCTTGTTGGGCTCTTTTGAGAAAGGTCAGCACATGTATTCATGCTTGTAGCATGTTATTGCTGCTGCAGTTTCCAGCTTCCTGACTTCCAGTGCTTGCTGACAGAGATGGTGTTAGGTGGTTTTCTAATCCAGACAAGTGTAAAGAAGGTAGGGAGAGGTTGGGGCATCCCAGGTTATCTGCATGGAGTTGGTTCCTCTGAGCAGTGGGTCTCTGGAACACTGCTAAACCCATCCTGCATCACTCTCTTCTAGTGGCTGCTCACTCAGATTTTAATAGAATCATAGGTTTGTGTTGGACAGAACTTTGAAGATTATCTTTGGGTTTAAAGCCCACCCCATAACAGAGCTGTCTGCTTTGGGTTTATTTGGCTGCTGGCTGTGTCCTAGAGTCTCTGCTGTTCCTCACCTGCTCCTGTCCTACAGGCAAGTGCCTTGAGATGTAAAGGCTGGATTAGGAGTTCTAAAAGTTTTCATGGCTGGGGACAAAATTTGCGCAGGGAACAAAAGCATGGCTTTGTTTTATTTTATAGACTTAGAAAGGAGAGCATTTTTCTGAGGTCAGTTTGGCTCTAATGTCAAAATAGCCTTTAATAACCTGTCTTGGAGATACTCAGCCTTAATTTAAGGCTCAAGTGGCAGAGGGTTTACTTCATTCTGCTTAACTGTTCACTGTTTCAAGTAGCTTTCCTTGTTTCTGCTGGATAGTGGGAGCTAGGGCTGCAGAAAATGGCTGGTCTTCTCCACCATTAGTAAGAAAAGCAGAGCAAAGTGGATCTTCTGTTATTGCTTGTCCTGGCTGAAGGAGAGAAGTAGGAGGGAAATACCTACTCTATCCTACTTGGGTAGGATATAGAGAGGGGGAAGAGCTGGGAATGGGCTGCAGCTGTGTCCCGTGCTCAAGGTGAGTGACACTTCCCATCAGCTTGGTGATAGGCAAGGTCATGCCAGCAGATTCCTGCCCAGGTGCTCTGACTGGGCCCCTGTTCCCACAGGTGCTGGCTGATGGCTCAGCTCTGGACTGTCTGACCTCTCTGCGCAAAGATAACACGGGCTATGACCTGAAGCAGCTCTTCATCGGATCCGAGGGAACCCTGGGAGTTATCACTGCTGTCTCCATACTCTGTCCTCAGAAGCCTAAGGCTGTGAATGTGGCATTCCTAGGTAGAGGCTGATATTAATGATTCCACACCTGAATTCAAAGGCTGGGAATAGGGATAGAGAGGAGAAAGCATTGTTCAGCCTGCTGAGCTGGACTGCCAGCAGCAGCTGGTTTCTTGGAAATAGTGTAGGGCTCTGTGCTAAAATACCTGTGCAGATGTTTAATATCTGTTGAATTATCTGCAGGGGCAGGTTGTTCTGTAAGGAAAGTGGAGCCAGGAGCATAGCAGGGTGAGGAGGCAGGCAGGACAGTCCCCTCACTGGTGAGGGAAGGCCTGCTCTGACAGGCTCAAGAGAGGAGCAGGGCAAGACTGTGACAGTAGGCAGAGGCAGCTGCCTTCCAGGAGTCAGGTGAGAGACCAGGTGATGAGGCAAGGCTGAGAAATCCATCTGCTGGTCAGGTTCTGGATCAGCAGAGTATGTGGCCAGGCTGCTTAAAAGCTGCTTCTGGGTGTCCTCAGCAGGTCCAGAGTGGTTTCTGGGGAACCTTCAATGAGATTTTTTTACTTCTTAGAAACCTCCAGAGGATTTGGGGTGGTGTCTGTTTTTTGGCCCTGATTCCTCTCTGTTCTGTCTGAAGGGTGTCAGAGTTTTGCCAAGGTTCTGGAAACATTCACAACCTGCAGAGCCATGCTGGGTGAGATCCTGTCTGCCTACGAGTTCCTGGATGAGAAGTGCATGGAATTGGTTGAGACACATCTCAAGCTGTCCAGCCCAGTGGCAGGTACCAGTGGTAGTCACACTGTAGAAGGGGGCACTGTACTGCTTGGGGATTTTTAGACTACTTCTAAACACTTCTAAAAAGTGACTCATTTTAAAAAGTTTGGTGTATCTAGTATATCCATTCCAAACACCTTTTATCTTTTAAGATGAGACTTTTTACTTGTATTTGTTCTCACAAAACTGCTAGCTTTCTGGGAAGTGGTTGCTTAATAAAAGATCTAGCATGTCAGTGAAGTACTCTCTCTGGCACCAGGGAGTCTGGGCACATAACATGTGGGGAAAGCTCCAAAACCTGCCCTGAATTCCTCTGTTTTGCCCCAGGGCATCTACTTACTTTGTTTACCCTCATTCTCAGACAGCCCTTTTTATGTTTTGATTGAAACTTCGGGCTCCAACTCAACTCACGATGAAGAAAAATTGAACAGCTTCCTAGAACAGGCCATGGCTTCTGGTTTGGTCACTGATGGAACTGTGGCAACGGATGATAAGAAAATAAAGGCAAGTCAGTGTTTCCTCTCCCACAAATCTCTTTGACGTGGATTTGTGTTTTATATAGGGAAGTGTTCAGACTCAGGTTTGGTGTATGCATGGAGCCCAAGAGCTGCTTGGGTGATACGGATTTCTGTGCTCCTTGATTGCTCAGGTGCTGTGGAGCCTGCGGGAGAGAATCACCGAGGCCCTCACTCACGAGGGTTACGTGTACAAGTATGACATCTCCCTGCCCGTGGGAAAGCTCTATGACCTTGTGACTGACATGAGGGCTCGGCTGGGCCAGAGTGCCAAAAATGTGGTGGGCTATGGCCACTTGGGTAAGTGGGGGTGAAAAACGCCAATCACTTGTTTTTAAGATTTTAAAAGTTTAATAGTAATAAAATGGTTATAAAAATAGCAGTATAATTAGAGTAATAAAAATTTGAACAGTTGAGATTAGGACAATAGGAGACAATAAAAACAAAGAGTTAGGAACAGTCCGGGTACCTCTTTGTGAGCAAAATAAGCCTGAAAAAGGACACACATTAATAGAGGATTAACCCTTAAAAACAACAGCCTGTTGCATATTCATACACCTCATACATGATGCATAAATTCCATTCAAACAAAGGATTCTGTCTGGTCAGCGTCAACTTCTTCCTCTTAATCCTAATCTTCAGGGCTGAGCAAGATGGGAAGAAGTTTGTTTCTTCTGATAATGGGGCAATAAATTCTCTTTGTCTGAAGGATTTAGGTGTCCTGTGGCTGCTGTTTGGTACAAGTACCTCATTCCTTTCTTTAAAAAAATATCCCACATACATAGTTTCTATTTTAACATTATGTTATATCCTAAACTATATTTAACACACTACTTGAGAAAATTAATACAGCATAACTTTCTAGCATAACACATATAATATTAATTTTAATATTTGCAAAAAAAATAATTAAATATGCATTTTTTACAGTGGGGGTGCTGGGAAAGGAGGTGATAGTCCTTCTGTGCTGTGGGTGAAAGGCTTAAATTGAGGGCTGTGGAAGAGGAGGGTGCATCAGGATCTTTGTGTTTGAATTTCACTGCTTTCAGACTGTTTTCCGTATACTGATGGCAGGTTGCTGGCCAGTGAGCCATGGTGATCTGTATTTTCTTGCTGTGTACTTTGTTCAATTGGACCATCAGTTTGGTTGATGAACTTAGACACATTTGGCAGATAACCACTTTCTTGTCCAAAGTGATTAATCCTACTGGAAATCAGATTTTTGTGAGCCATTAACCCTCCAACAGAGAGTGGTAATGATAAATGCACAGAAAGGCTGATAGATTGGTCAGCATGCTGGGAAACAAACCTGATTTTACAAGCAGGTAAACTGGTCCTTTAGGAGACCTGTTCTGTTACAAAAAACCATGGAACGCTGTTGAGCACACTTGATTAGGGATCATTTGAAAGACACGTTGCATAACAAAGGCTTCCTGTTGGTAACTCTTTGAGGACTAAGCTGTGTGCAGTGAGGGTTTGCTAGGATGCAGGAGGAGGATGAGTAAGTTGTATTTTTCTTTGTGTGTTTTGTCTTTTGGAGTACCCAGCATCTCTGTGCCTAATCAAATACTGTCACACACAGTGGCAAAAGGAGAAATTGTTCTGCTTTCTTTGTTTCTATTGACACAGTGCCAAAGCACATTTAGAGCATTGCACAAACATAATAGGGAGAGAAAAAGTGATGAAGGGCCATGTTAGAATCTAGTGATCATTATGAAATGCCATTGAGCAAGTCTTTGTCACTGCATCACGGTGGTGGCACAAACATTAATGCAGCACAGTGGGAATTTGAAAATCACAAAAGTTGGAGTTTGAAAGCAGCTTAACTCAGAACCTTTCCTCAAATATTGCACTTGGAGCATGGAAAAGCAAAGATCCTATTTAAATTGTTTGTGCATGGAGAGGCTGATGTTTCTAGGACAGTGAGCTTGTCCTTTTTGCACAGTTTGCAGACTAACAAAGACCCTGTTGTTTGAGAACGTGGAGGAGCCAGGAATGAGTATCCATTGACCCACCTGTGCAATGTTTTCTTCCAGGAGATGGGAACTTGCACTTGAATATCACAGCGGAGTCCTACAGCCATTCCCTGCTGGATGCCATCGAGCCCTTCGTGTATGAGTGGACTGTGAGGTGCAGTGGGAGCATCAGTGCAGAGCACGGGCTGGGCTTCAAGAAGAGGCAGTTCATTCAGTACAGCAAACCTCGCGAGGCAGTCGTGCTCATGCAGCGGTTCAAAGCCATGCTCGACCCCAAAGGGATCCTCAACCCCTACAAGACTCTGCCCTCAGCTCCCTAGAGGAGCACATGCTGAGGAGCCAGCAGAGCAGGGCAGCTCCAGCTCTGTACCTGCACTTGGACCATAAGCACACTGGATCAGCAAGCACGTGGAGTGCTCCATGTTTGATTTTGTTAGTGGCATGGAACAAGTAAAGGAATGTGGTTGCTATTTTTGGGGGTGCCTGCTCTTGCTGAAGAGCGCACTGCTGGGTTTCCTACTTAGTCTGAGCATTGAAACCAAGCACAGAGATGCTGTTAGTGTATGAGTATTCCAGCTCTCTCCCCCCTTGGGTTTGCTCTGATTTATCAGTGACAGCAGCCAAAGGAGTCATTTTGTCACTTGGGCTGTGCAAGTGAAGCATCAGAGGCACAGGAGAACCTGTGGATGTAAGTCTTCCAAGTGAAGGTGTTGCTTTTCCTGTCTTGGTTTGAAAAAGACAGGTGTCTGCTAGGGAAGGAGCCTCCTGTGAAATGGAAAATGTAAACCCCCTACCTCTGAATTGTTATGATTTTGAACCTTGAGAGGCTCTCAGGCAAAGTTACGGAAATAGGAATAACAGTTCTTTACTAGGAGAATTAAAATACAAATGCAATAGTACAAACAAACAAAAAAAACCACTGCCAGAGTCAGAATATGCTCTGACACTCTGTGTGTCAGGGTGGTGGCACAGTCCCATCCCATGGGGGCTCAGCCCTCCTGCAGTGCCAGCTGTGGTTCTGCTGGAGCAGGGATCCTGCACAAGGCTGCAGTTTTCCTCTGGAGCTCCAGGGCTGCTGGAGATGGGCCTGCTCTTCCTCTGGGAATGCAGGGCAGGAGAAAGCTGCTCCTCTGGGAATGCAGGGCAGGAGAAAGCTGCTCCTCTGGGAATGCAGTGGGCAAAGGCTGCTGTGCTGTTCCAGGCTCAGATTGTATCCAGGTAGGAATGCCTGGCTCCTGCCCTGGGCGGAGCATCTCCCCATGGGATGATGGAATTTGATCAGCCCTGCAGGGACACTCCCTGGCCATGAACAGCAGAGATCTGCTGGAGGGAGGATTGGCTGTGGGAGAGATCAAGAAAAAACTGCCCCATGAGCAGAAGAGAACTGCCTTACCTTTAACAGATGGTAATTTAATATGCACCCAGCTGAACCTGAGACACTTCCTCACTTATTATCTAATACACTTATCCCAAAACCCACACCAGTATCTGGCTATGGCTTCTTTAGTGATGCCACCTCCAGGTTTTCCCAAATAAGCACCAGTGTTGTCCCATGTACAGGTTTGCAGTGCTGAAAGGACTGGCCAGAGAAGAGAGGATGCTGGAGACCCAGCTTCTGGATTTTATTAACTGGAGGAGAAGTAGCAGCAGCCAGGATGAGGGAGGGGATCCCAGCCCTCCTGCTTGAGCAGGGGCAGGCTCTAGGCATGCCAGTATTTCCTGCTTTCTTGAATTCCAGTCTGCTCTTCACAGCAAATCGTGATTTGCTCTCACAGAGAGGTTTTAATATCTGGGATAACCTGGAGTGATAATCCAAAAGGACGGGGCTTGGAACAACCTGGTCTAGTGGAAGGTGTCCCTGCCCATAGCAGAGAAGTAGAATGAGATGGGCTTTCAGATCCCTTCCAAAACAAACCACTCTGTTGTTACTCTATGCTGGGAGTGCTGTGGACTCTGGAGGGACCAGAGGCCTTGCAGAGGGATCTGCACAGATGCACCACGGGGCAGTGCCAGTGGCACAGAATTGCTGAGTGCCCGTGCTGGGTTCTGCACCCAGGGTGGAGCAATGCTGAGCACGAGGGTGGGCTGGGAGAGGAGGGGCTGGAGAGCAGCCCTCTGGAAGGGTCTGGGGCTGCTGGGTGCAGCAGCTCAGCAGGAACCATCGCCAGGAGGGCAGTGGCATCCTGGGGCACCCACACAGTGTGGGCAGCGGGTCAGGAGAGGGGCTGGCCTGGCTGTGCTCAGCACTGGGGCGCCTCACCCAGAGCGCTGCAGCCTTGGAGATGGTGGGAAGGGGCCTGAGCGTGTCCAGGAGAGGAGAACCACGCTGGGGCTGGGGCTGGAGGGACCTGGGAGCAGCCTGAGGGCTCTGGGTTTGTCTGCTTTGGAGAGAAGGAGGCTGAGGGACAGCCTCATCCCCCTCTGCAGCTTCCTGAGGAGGGGGCATGGAGAGGGAAGTGCTGATCTCATCTGCACAGATGCACCACGGGGCAGTGCCAGTGGCACAGAATTGCTGAGTGCCCGTGCTGGGTTCTGCACCCAGGGTGGAGCAATGCTGAGCACGAGGGTGGGCTGGGAGAGGAGGGGCTGGGGAGCAGCCCTCTGGAAGGGTCTGGGGCTGCTGGGTGCAGCAGCTCAGCAGGAACCATCGCCAGGAGGGCAGTGGCATCCTGGGGCACCCACACAGTGTGGGCAGCGGGTCAGGAGAGGGGCTGGCCTGGCTGTGCTCAGCACTGGGGCGCCTCACCCAGAGCGCTGCAGCCTTGGAGATGGTGGGAAGGGGCCTGAGCATGTCCAGGAGAGGAGAACCACGCTGGGGCTGGGGCTGGAGGGACCTGGGAGCAGCCTGAGGGCTCTGGGTTTGTCTGCTTTGGAGAGAAGGAGGCTGAGGGACAGCCTCATCCCCCTCTGCAGCTTCCTGAGGAGGGGGCATGGAGAGGGAAGTGCTGATCTCGTAGGAATGCTGCTCTCAAAGCAGGGCCAGGGGAGGTTCAGGCTGGACATGAGGAAGTGTTTCTTTATAAAGAATATAATCAAATACAGCAGCAGGCTTCCTGGAGAGGTGGTTGGTGCCCCAGACTGTCAGTGTTTAAGAGGCATTTGAGCAGTGGTGTAACTTTAGGGCAGCCCTGAACTGGTCAAAGCAGTTGGACCAGATGATTGTCATAGGTTCCTTCCAGCTGAACTGTTCTAACATGAAGGTTTTATTGGTTTTAGAGTTTGGTTTTACGTGCTACAGTCTGTTCTGTCATTTACGGTTTGTTGTACAAAACCACGTTGTCACCTTTCTGCTACAGAGGGCAGTGAGTCATTAATCTTCGGGCTTACTTGGCGTTTGTTAGTCATATCCGTATTTACTGATACGTGTCACTCAAAACCTGGGCTCTTGTATCCAAATGAAGCAGGTGGTGATAAGAAAGAGCCAGGGAATTTTCCAAAGGTAAATAGTGTCACTAAGCTGGTAACCTTTTACAACAAAAGGATGTTTTCTGTCAATATGGGTAGAGCAGTGGATGTCAGCAAAACCATTGATACTCTTCCCCACAATCCTCTCCAGGCTGAACAGGGATTTGAGTGGCCTGGCCTAATGGAAGGTGTCCCCTGCCCATGGCAGGGGGTTTGGAACAAGGTGAGCTTCCAACCGAAACCATCCTGTGATTCTGTGATTCTCCTGGACTGCCTGGGTAAGCTGTGGGACAGGTAATAAGCTGGCTCAGGCTGTGCTCAGAGGGATTTTACTCAGGGGTACTGGTTTGGAAATCCTTACTGGATGCCATGAGAGATGGGAAGGTGGTGTCTTATGCAGTAGCCATCTTCTCCACTATCTTTTCAGTGATGTTGAATCTTCCACAGAGCAGTGAAATAAATGTTCCATCCAGAGCCTTGTTCTTCAAAGAAAAACCATCCTAAAGAGTGTTTTCTGCTGTTTTAAGGCAGAACACAACCTCTACAAGGCTGCACGCTGTCAGATTGCACTAAGGATGCTGGCTTGTGCTCAGCAGTGTGTTGCAATGCCCTTCTCAATACAGTTCTAAGATCACACCTCTCTCAGCTTGGCCTTGTGGATGCTTTTGACAGAAATACCTCCATGTGTTCCATGGCCTGCCAGTACCTGCTCTCCACTCTTGTCTATTCAGCCCTTTCTCTCCACTATGGCACACTCCCCACCTCTCCCTTCATTCTTCAGGACGAGTCAGAGAGGAGCTGATTGTCCTCTTCTGGGGTGAAGCAAAGTGAACAATGCCATCACTTGCAAAGAGGAAGAATTTTGTCATGGAAATGGTGGTCAGGCATTGGGAGGGGCTGCTCAGGGAGGTGCTGGAGTCCCCATCCCTGGAGGTGTTCAAGGAATACCTGGACATGGTACTCAGTGCTCTGGGCTGGTTACAAGGTGAATATTGGTCACTCAATGGTCTTGGAGGTCTCTCCCAACCCAAATGGTTCTGGAATTCTGTGCTCTGTGAAAAGAGAAGACAGCCTGTGCAACACAGTCAGCCTGTGCTGCTTAGGTGTGGGGTGATGAAAAGCTATGAGAAGTCCATGATGTCGTTGGAAAAGAAAAATGCAGGATTTGCTTTCTGCCAGGATAGGCTGATGCAGCTAGTTCTTTCCGGATCAGGCTGTTTATATTTTCTGCCCTTTTCCTACACCATTCTTTCTTTTTTTCCCCCTAAACTAGTGACCATCACTGTGTAAAATACAGACTTTCCACATGAAAGGCTCCTTTTGGGAAGTGGAACTTTCCATAATTCTCTTTTTCAGCTGTATACAGAGAGGGTTCTTGGGAGGGAGACACACAACCCTGTGCTGTGGCCAGGGAAGTTCTGGCATAGCTCCATTTAACCATCTTCCTTACACTTGAAGATCCTAAAGCTTGTAAGATTTACTGTTTCACTAAACAATAAAGCAGTTCCCTGGGGGAATGCAAAGGAGGAGTTAGTGTAGGGTTATCTTTCCTAGACTTTGCTTCTGTGTTCTCAGTGATGCTTTCACATAATGGTGCACTCTTGTTTATAGGAGAGACAGGGTGGGTACATGTATGTGTATTTTTAGAAAGAATCATTGTGACAGGAATTTCTTGTCCAAAATTCTAATTTTTCTGAGACAGACTTAAATACTAGAATGCTGTGAATGCTCCACACTTAAGAACCAGTGCTCTTCTGGCACAGTAGGGACTTGTCTCTCTCTACTGTTTTTGCCTCTCTGTACAGGATTATGGCTGGCATAGAGTTAATTTTCTTGACAGTGGCTGGTCTGGATCTGTGTTTGGATCAGCGATGGAAGCGCAGGAATGTTGTAGCTGTTGCTCAGTGGTGCTTACACAACATCAAGGTCTATTCTGCTCCTCACCAGTGTGGAGCTGGGGTGTGCAAGGAGCTGGGGGAGACACAGCTGACCCTGACTGAGCACAGAGGTCTCCCACACCAGAGGAGACCATGCTCAGCAATAAAAGCTGGGGAGGAAGGAGGAAGGGGGGTGTTCCCAAGTCACCGTTATGCGTGATGGAGCCCAGCTTTCCTGGGATGGCCGAACACCCGCCTGCGGCGGGAGGCCGGGAATGAATTCCTTTTGATTTGCTTGCTTGTGCAGGTTTTGCTTTGCCTGTTAAACTGCCCTTGTCACAACCCACAAGTTTTTGCATTTTCACCTTCTGATTCTCCCCATCCTGCTGCAAGGGGCCGACTCACCCAAGGCCAGACCCCCAACAGGAAGCAGAGGCAGGATGGAGTGATGAATCTCACCCCAACTCACTAATTCTGTGTCACCTGGCTGCCCTTCAATGCCCCAGTCTCTGAGCAACCCGCCTCCACATGAGGACAAGTATTCGTGCCTGGCATAATTTTTTTTTTTTGGTGTAACCAAAGCTGACAATTCGTGTACAACACCCCAGGAGAGAGCAATGAATCAATTGTAAAAGTGTAAAAAATGGGCTTTTGTGATCCGTGGGCTCTACCAACCCCTGAGCGAGAAATGGCACAGCTGACGTGTGTAATGTAACAGGAGAAAGAGGTCGCTGAAATGTGCCCCCCCTGCCAGCAGCAGCTGGTGCTATGCCAAGAGTAACCCTAGAAATTCTCCATAAAAGAGCACATTGACTCAGGTTCTACCAAGAAACTCAAGGAAAGCAACCCTACACCTTGCTAATCTCTGCATCTTGGTAAGCGCTGGACTTGGGGCTGGTCTGGGGAAGCTGTGATTTTAAAAGAAATGCTGTGTATTTGGGTGCTCTGGAAATGCAGCAACATCGGTGAAGGATCCTGGAGTGCTGAGGATTTGGCTGCTGGTGGGGGGCCAACAGTATACAAGGGTTAGAAGGGAGATGACGCTGTGTGTGGGGAGGGAAAGGGGACCACCAGGAGGTGCATGGAACTCAGCATGGCTATAAAAGACCAAAGTAACAACTCAATCCCCTCTAATCCAGGCTGGGAGATGTGGGTACACTTTTAGTTGCCCAAATGAGGAGAGCATTGGCTTCATCCCAGTATGGGCAGCAGGGAGGTGACCCCACCTCCAGACCTGCAGGACAGATTTCGCTCTCCCAACACAAACTGCAGCCATCAAACCCAGTTTGTGGAGTCCTGGTGTACAGCAGCCTCAGTAGAATCTAAAATTCTTGCATAATATGAATTGTAACAGTTGTTAATGACACCAGAGATAAAGCGTAAAATAATGTCCCTTTAGGGGCAAGATTCCTCCCTCCCAAGGCCTGGATACAGCCAAGTCTGTTCAGCTCTTAACCTCCAGCTACAATAATTGCATTTTTACCAAAAAATTTGAAGTTTAAATGTTTTAAGAGGAATTTTCCATAGGTGAACACCATTCCTGTTTTGCTGTTGTCCTTAATTAGCTCTTGCCAAACGTGTCCAGCAGGGAATTCCTATCCTTACCCACTGAGAAAGAAGCAGATAAAAGGGACAGCAGGCACTGACCATGGCCCCTGGCGATGTGATGTTGTGCAGGGTGACAAAGGTCCAGTGCCCTCCAGCAGCTCCTGCCCAGATTGCCCAGATCCTGCTGTGAGCCTCCCTCCTGCAGCCAGGAGAGAAAGGGATCCCCTCTAAGGAATCCCGGTTCAACTTTTCCTTCCCAGCACAGCTGCTGCGAACGCCGTGTCCCGAGGCAGCTCTTTATACCTGTGTTGATGTCCTGGATACCAGTGCTTTTCATGGCTTATTAATTAACTCCCACCCACTTCTGGGAACACCTAGCCACTCCCTTCGTCCTCACCTATCCCAGCCATTTATAGCAGTGAACGGATGCTAGAAATAGAGACTTGGCCACTGAGAGCCAGAGGAGACAAACAGGCACTGCAGTCGGTTTGCAAAAGGAGATATTTCCCAGCTCGCAGCAGCATGAAAAGCCCTGGGTGCACTCCAAGGTAAGGGCAGAGGGTGCTGAGTGCTCGGGGTGCCGAACTAAAACTTGCTTTGCAGGAAGGTCTGGTTTAAGTAATCCCTGGAAGTTGTTAATAACCTATAGAGTTAGTTACAATTTGCTCCAGGGAAGGGATTCATTTTGCCATTGGTATTTCTTGTCTGCGTTCCAGGTCTTTTAATTTAAAAGAACCTTGTTCGCTTGATATAGATGTCTGATATTTTCAGCTTAAGCCAAAGGAACAAGAAGGGGGTCCCAAGCCTTAAAGCAGCTATAGCTGCACCTGTAGGAGAGGGAGATTTCCATGTTTTCTTCCCAGAGGGGAGGTAGCACAGCACAGGCTGGAAAGGCAAGTGGAAACTCTGGCACCAGCCTTGCCAAGTGCTCCGTGGGTTTTTTGGCTTCTTAGAATTTTGTGTCTCAGCAGTCAGCTCCCATGTGCCACTTAAGGGTCTTCCAGGCTCGTTCAGGTAACTTCAGCGCAGCATTCAAATTTGGGCTTTCTCTCTTGAACTTGGCTTCACCAGACCTTAGAGGTATTTTGCAACCTAAACAATTCCGTGATGCTGTGCAGGTTAGAGACTTGCAGTGTTGTGACAAAGGGGGTGTGTGACACTAAGGGAACACAGCTTAAGGCTCTCACAGAGATGTGCCAGCGTGGTGGGGGCCAAGCGGGGGTGAAATGCCAGTGCAGCTTTGCAGACATAGGATCAGAATATTCTGAGCTGGAAAGGATCCACAGGGATCATCGAGTGCAGCTCCTGGTTCTGCAAAGGACAATCCCAAATACCACACCAAGTGCATGAGAGCATTTTCCAAATGCTTCTTAATATTCTCATAATTTCCATTACATGCATTTGAAGCACAGAGAGCCTGAGATGTAATCATTCTCTGCAGAATTTCAAACAGTTGTCATGTCTTGCTCATTCTGGAATGAATACTGGAAGCAGGTCTGGTAGCAAATCCCACACTGGCCCTGTGCTGTTTTCTGGGAGAGCAGTGACACTGTGTTCAAAACACTGCGTATGCTCCAGGTGAAGATCCTACTCGTTTTCTGTCAGTAAAAACCCTGAAACATTTCAAGAGCTCATTTGTTTCCAAGCACAAGATGTGCAGAAATGATGGAGGCTTGTTGTAAGAGGAGGGAAAGGTGCCATCAGTTTGCTGCATGAGAGATTTGTTTATTCAGCCACCTTATTCCCCCCAGTGTGTGTGGGGATGTCACACTGGAGCCAGTGACAGCCCTGACAGTGTAACTGTGGGTGGCCAAGCCCAGGGGGTGATGGGGACAGGATTCCATGAGTGCACTGGCCAGCACCCTGGGTACCTGCAGCCCTCCTCTCATCCCCAGGGTCTCCCACACTCCTCCCTGGGGATCTCCTCGATCCCTGCCCTTGGCTCTTTCTCTGGACAACTTCCTTGCTCGCCTTTGCTGGCCTGAGGTGCAGCAGAGTTCCCTCTGTGTCACCACTCCCTGCTCGTTGCCTGGGCTGGAAGGCAGATACCTTTCCATCCATCCATCCATCCATCCATCCATCCATCCATCCATCCATCCATCCATCCATCCCAGGCACAGGAACAAGCACCATGCCATGATAATGCACTGTTTGTCATCCCTGGGACAAGGAGCCTGCCATTTCTGCATGGGGACTGGCACCTGCATGGACCCTGCAGAGATCAGTCACTCTTGCTCCTTAAAACTGACCATTCCAGGAAGAAATAGTTTTGGCCTAGATAATTCAAACCTTCATTTGTCCCTGTGTCTCCAGGGACAAAATCTAGCTGTTGTTTTCTTTGGGCCACATCCAGATAAAATGGGTCTCTGGGAGCATTCAGTTAGGCTGGAGTTTGGCTCAGTGTGCTGAATGTGTCTGAATATTTGGGGGCAGAATGGCACAGTGTAATCCTTTATTTAAGTAAACAACTACTAAAATATTGTGGGATGCCTTGAGGTGATACGGTGCAGAGGTCTACAGAGCCTGTCTTCTTGCAGCAGAAGGGATTGATAGTTCTTCTAGAGCATATTGTGATCTGGATCTGCCTTCAGGATGATTTTGGGTGTATGTGATTTGTTTGCCCCATAGAACATCATTCAGAGTTGCCATTTTGGGGACACTACCTAAATTAATAAATGGACTGTTACTGCACCCGTTAAACTCAACAGAAAGCGTGCAGCAGGAGGATGTCAGCTTAGGGAGGACCTCCAGGCAGACAGGGTGATGTGCTTTGGAAAACCATCAGACAGAAGGCAGCCTCAGTTTAAATGGAAGACCAAGAAGATTGGTGTGGGGGCTGCATGCAGCTTGCTCCCTGCCCATTAGCTCCTCTGCCTTTCTTCTCCCATCTGATCTCTAAGGACAGGGGATTGTCCCACTCCCATCCCCCTAACAGGCCTGGGGCCAAAAAATTAGGAAATCCTGATGAAATCTTGCCTGCAGGTCTGTCTTGAAACTCATCATGCAGAAGCTGTGCTGCAAATTCCTGTCAGAGATGGGTACCAGCTATGGCTGAGGGTCTTCCCTGGCTTTCCAAAGGGCTTTTGGAGGAAGACTTGAAGGCTTGCTTGCTCCTTTTGGAGGGTGGAAACAAGTGTGACCATACCATGCCATAAATTTGGATTATGTCTTCTCAAAACAGTGTAAAGCCTGAGCCAGATCTGCTGCATTTTGGCCGTGTCTGCAAATATGAGATTCACACAGAGCTAAAAAAGCTTCTAGGGTGAGAGAAGTCAGATCAAACTTGGTAGTGAAAAATTCCTTTTAGGTGGGCATCAAGCCTTCAAAAGATCCCCTCTGTGTCCCAGCTGGAGTACACTGGTGATGATCATGGTACCATAGGATTGTTTGAATTGGAAGAGACATTAAAGACCATGCCATTCCACCCGCCTGCAATATGCAGGCAACCCTTGATACATCGTGGTTGCTTAATTAGTGCTGGAAATTACTCCTCCCTCATCATTATCCACCCCCCCATTTCAAAGTGGGGTGTAATAAATCCATTACAGGTGCTGTTAGGTTATTTGATTTTCCATCTGGAAAAAATTGTACTTATATTGCAAAAGACCCGCAGTTTGGTGAATTTTTTTCCTCAGTTTAGTGGTTTTTTTCCCAATCCCTATCTTCTGGAGTGATGTGATTACAGGAGCCGCTCAGGTTTCTCACTAGGGAAGTCTTTATACCCCTACAAAGGGCTCGTTTTCTGGTGAATAATCTAGGAGTTTGAATAGTGAATAAGCTCTAAAGCCCCAGAAAACCAAAAGAAAAGCAAAACAAAAGGCAGCCAAGCAGAGCAGGAGGCTGTGGGAAGAGCTTAAGCTCTGCCTGAAGCACACTGTGTCTTGCCAAAGGCTGAATTAGGAGGGTAATAGAAAAAGTGCAGTTTCTCACTGTCTTGCCTCTAACGCCTGCTAACACCTGCTCAAGGTCCAAAGGTGGCTGCCAAAACTGAGATATAAAACTGTGCTCACATTCCTGAGGGCAAGATGCAAAATGTGGTGGTTTGGGGAAGGATTATTGGATAAAAATCCACTGAAACTCTTATTTTTTTCCAGGCATGCCAGGTGTCTCATCATTTTCAGTTTCTGCCTGGGACTTTCCTGCCTCTCGGGATTCTTCCATATGAAGAGTAAGAATTACAGGTAAGTGAGGCAGAAGCAAGGTTGCACAATTTCCTGTGCCTGGAGCAGCTGGGACGTGACCTCTAACACCTGATTTATTTCTCATAAGGCCTTGGGCTAATGTTCAAAGGGAGGTGGCTCAAAACTAGGTGCTTGTTTGGGGAAGGAATCGAATTAGCCAAAGCGCAGCCTCTTTGAGACAAAAGGGGATTGAGCTGAAGTCTTTTTAGTGAGGGTCTGGAGAGGGGGAAAACTGGAGGGGGAAAACATCTACACTGAAGGGTTGGGGCTGATTTGGACCAGCTGCAGGTGTGGTGTCAGGGGAGCCCCTGGGTTTGGCTTTGCCAGATCTCAGAGATGGGGTGCAGCACCAGAGAATCTCTTTGCCCCATCTCTCCCCTTGCTGCAGAATCTCAAAGAGCCACGAGGAGCTGCTGATCCCTCCCACGCCGTGCCATGCCAAGACAAACGTCATGTTCCTCAAAACCCACAAGACTGCCAGCAGCACTGTGCTCAACATCATGTTCAGGTTTGCAGAGAGGTACAACCTCACTGTCGCCCTCCCTGCTGACCAGCTCTTCCACCTGGGATACCCAAGGACTTTCGTGGCCCAGTTTGTGGAGGGCTTTGAAACCATAGGCCAAAATTACAACATCATGTGCAATCACCTGCGGTTTAACCCCTTGGAGGTAAGAAAGAGCCATGACACCTGAGGAGAAACTTGGCTGGGACAGGACTAACCTCTTCTTCCTCCCACAAATAGGTAAAAAGGGTGATGGCAGCCAACACCTTCTACTTCTCCATCCTGAGGAACCCCATTCCTCTGCTGGAGTCTTCCTACATCTACTACAAGGACTATGTGCCTGCCTTCAGGAGCTCCAAGGATGTGAACGAGTTCCTGGAATCACCCACAAAGTATTACCACCCAGCAGATTACAGGAAAAACATCTACGCCAGGAATATCATGTGGTTTGACTTCGGCTATGACAACAACGCGGAGGATGACACGAACTATACCCAGGCTGTCCTGGAGGAGATCGAGCAGCACTTCCACCTCATCTTAATAGCAGACTACTTTGATGAGTCCATGATCCTCTTGAAGCACACTTTGTGCTGGGATCTGGATGATGTGATTTACTTCAAGCTCAATTCCAGAAGCCAGGATACTGTCCAGACGTTGACTCCGGAAAGTGAGGAGCAGATAAAAGCCTGGTGCTCGCTGGACTGGAAGCTCTACCTGCACTTCAACCAGAGCTTCTGGAGGAGAATTGAGGAGACCATAGGGCTGGAGATGCTGGAAAAGGAGGTGGATCACCTGCGGACCAGACAGAAGGAGCTCATGGAGACTTGTCTCTCAGAGCAGGAGGCAGTGAGGAAGGATCACATCAGGAATAAAGCTCTCCTACCTTTCCAGTCAGGGGCTGCAAATATCCTGGGTTACAACATCAAACAAGACTTGGACAACACGACTCTGAGAACCTGCCAGAAAATGGTCATACCAGAGCTCCAGTACACGTCTTACCTTTATGCTGTCCAACACCCGCACAAGAAAAGGAAAGATGTGGGATTGCCATTGCTGTGGACCAGTCTCCAGGAGAAGATGCAGCTCCCAGGGTCCAACTAGGACATGTGACAACCCACTGTGGCTTCCCACCGCTTTGCATCACCCCTTGTCTGACATGAAACTGACCCACAGGACTCCTGTACATGAGGGGGAGGCAGTGGGGGCTTTGTTTAGGGACACCAAGTTGGTGGTTGGTCTCTTTTTGGGGACCTTGAGCCAAAGGCTTTGCATTGTCCAGATCCTGGGTGATCCCATCTGCCTGCTCCTGGCTGGAGGGAGCCAGGCTGGCTGCAGCTGGCCAAGACATTCCAGCCTCTTAATCATTAATCAGGAGGTTGATCATTTGCCTTCATTTGATTTTATTTGATATCCATTGTTGCATCAGTCTGGTCACAGCTCACTGGAGCAAGTCCTGATTTCGGAGGGTTTAGGGGAGGGGGAGGGAAGTGAGGGGGGTGTGACAAGGGGACACAGTGCTCAGAGAAGCAGGAGAGATGGTGGGTGTCCCATCCAGCAGCATCCGCGCTCAGTGAGGACTAACCACACACACTGCTGGAGCTGCCTTTGCTGTGGGAGTCCCAGGCATCCTGCCCAAAGCCAGGCAGGCTGGCTGCCTTGCCCAGTGGCATGTAAGCTGTGTCTCTCACATGTGTCACCAGGTGAATGGGCCTCTGTCACATGTGGAAGAGCTTGGTGCTCCCCTGGGAGGAGGTTTTGCCCCTCGATCTCAGGCAAGGTTGCCTGGGCATGCATGTTCCTTTGGGTGCAGCATCCCCAAAGCCCTTTTTTTGGCAAAGCAGACACTTTTTTGGAGCTCCCATTGCTGTGTTGGCCAAACTCTCTGGCACGGATTAGGAGGGGATGGAGTGAGGCACAGCTTTGGGCACACTGGTGCATGCAGGTCCCTGCTGCTGCCCTGACCAGCACGAGCAGGAGGAGATGCTGACCCAGCTTTAAAATACTGGGGTTTTATCAGTGTAAGTTGGCACTAACAGATGTGTTGGGAACAGATGACAAGCAGTGACACCAAATCCATTTGGCTTGGTGCTGCCATCCTCACAAACCTTCCTGCCACAGCAGCAGGGCCCTGGATGGCAGGATGGAGAGGATGGATCTGGGGTCACTTGGCTGGCACAGTGTTGCCTTGGGGGTGAAGCTGTGGGACAGCAGCTCCAGCTTGGAAGCAGGAGTGATGCTGTCAGGGGGAGAGGGGTGAGAAGTAGAGCCAGGATTTTCCTCAGTTGTGTTTAGCAGCTGAGGCAGGGGTTAACCAGCCCAGGTGTCCAGCAGGAACAACCCATATTAACAGCACTTTGCTTCACTAAAATTAACCTGAGGCTTTTGTAGCAGCCAGGCAGACCTGCTGGAGCCACACATGGTCACCCTGGGCCCCAGGCAGTTCTGCAGCCTCCACCTCAGCTTTCCTCTTGGAGCATCTGATCCGTGATTTGCCATATGAATTTTGTCAAACCCTTTTAGCTAAACTGATCACAGAGATGGAATATTGGAATATAGGTATAAAAATGTTTTCTTAGTAGTTGATCTGTGTGCAGATGGGGGTCCTGGGAAGTCTGGGGATCCTGGGAGGGCTGGGGTTCCTGGGAAGTTTGTGGATTCTGTAGTGCTGGGGGTCCTGATAGGGCTGGGGATCCTGGAGAGGCTGGGAGGGCTGGGGGTCCCGGGAGGGCTGGGACCCTCTGGACCACAGCTCCCAGGCTGGGGAGCTCCGAGCAGGGTGGACTGTGGTGAACATGGGCTGGAGCCCCTTGACAGGGAAGTCCAGCCTCTCCCAGCCTGCAGGAGGAGGGAAACTGAGGCAGGAGATTCTTGGATCCCCTTGCTTCCCCTCCCGGGGTCCGAGCAAGGTGGCTCGGCAGCCGCGGGCCCCCGGCTGTGCCCGAGCCCATAACGGAGCCTTTGTGCCCCGGGCGCCGCCGCAGCGCCGCTGCTGACTCAGGGATTTCTGCCGGGCACGCCGTGGGAGCCCCGTGACCCATCGGAGGGGGGACCCTGGAGGAGAGGGGCGGCGGCGAAGCAGTGAGGCGACAGCTCTGCGGAAAGCCGGCGCTACTCCGTGCTGGGGCCGAGGGACAGAGGGGACACTCCCGCTGAGCAGGACCCGGTGAGTGCCTTCGCTTTCTCCGGGGGGTGTTGAATCAGCAAAAGCTCCTGATGAAACCACAGGTGAGAGTGGCTCCAGCTGAGCCTGGAGTGGATGACCATCTCCTTCTGTGGTGGTAATCTCCAGAAAAATGTAGGGACATAAGCAGGGGACAGCTGACCTGTCCCTGAAGGAAAGGTATTTGGGAATAGCTCTCACCTACTGCGACAGGGACAGCCCAGCTGGGGACCCCGCTGTTGGTGCTGTGCACCTCAGCTTCCCCCCACAGAGGAGGGAGAACAAGGGGTCAGCTGGGTCCATTGTACTGGAGGCAGCACAGGAACACTCCCTGACCCTGTCACGATGAGCCCGGGCTGCTCCGGAGCTCTCGTCTGTGGGCTCTGCCCTCCCAGTGCCCGCTGGAAGAGAGCATGGAGCTGCAGCTCTCACCCTGCTCTCTGCTCACCGGCCTTGATTTCCCAGACAGGCATCTTAAAGATCAAATTCATTTTATTTCATTTTTATTTTGGGATCCCCAGGTCAGCCTCCTCGCTGGTACCGTGTGCCCTGATGGACCTCTGAGCTGTGGTGACACACTCAGCCCCTCTCCACCCCAGCCCTGCCCCTCAGCCCCTGCTCCCGGGGGCTTACCCAGACCCAAGCCCACCAAGTTAAACTCCAAACCCTTCCAAGGACAACCCCACAGCCCTGTCCATGCCCAACCTTCCCATGTGTCCCCACCTTCACCAGCCCACCACATCCTTGTGCTGCAGCTGCCATGGGCTCCCGGCACTTCCCGGCCCGGACGGTGCTCTTTGAGAAGGAATCCAGCGGTGTCACGTACCGTGTGCCCGCCCTGCTCTACCTGCCCTGCGTGGCCAAGCTGCTGGCGTTCGCCGAGGAGCGGCTCAGCGCCGACGATGCCCACGCCAACCTGCTGGTGCTGCGCCGTGGCACCATCTACGGCAGCTACGTGGAGGTGGGACGGGCGCACCAGCATGGGGACATGCTGAGGGCTGTCCCCATCGCTTGGGTGTGGCATAGCCAGGCTGCTGGAGGCAGCCACATGGGGAGGGGAGGCTGGCATGGGTGGAGTGAATCACAGGGTCACAGGTTGGTTTTGGTTGGAAGGGATCTCAAAGGCCATCTTATTGCATGCCCTGCCATGGGCAGGGACACCTTCTGCTGTCACTGATTGCCTCCAAGCCACGTCCAGCCGAGCTGGGAATACTTCAAGGATGGGGCAGCCACAGCTGTTCTGGGCAAAAAAGTGGGATGGTCCTTACCCTCTCTGTCCTCTCCTCCTCCTCCTCCTCCTCCCTGGCAGTGGGAAGACATGCGTGTGCTGGAGACAGCAACGCTGCAGCACCATCGGTCAATGAACCCCTGCCCGCTCTACGATGAGTTCACGGGCACCCTCTTCCTCTTCTTCATCACGGTGCTGGGTAGGACACCCGAAGCCTACCAGATTGTCACTGGCCAAAATGTCACCCGCCTCTGCTGTGTCACCAGTGCTGACCAGGGCCTGAGCTGGAGCACAGCCACAGATCTGACCCAGCAGGTCATTGGTGCGACCATCAAAGGTACCCAGCTGCAGGGGGTGAGGAGAGGGGAGAGCAGCCAGCATGGGGGTGGCTCTGGGTTTTGGTCTCCTGAAGCCACCAGTGGCATTGCTAGGGGTGACTTTGACATAGGAATCCCACAAACTTCCAAAAAGGTGGAGGAGGACCTCAAGCAGAGGGGAGAAGGGATGGAGGGAGTATCCGTATCAGTTACTGGGAGTGGGGAGAAGATGGAGAGGCCCCATAGCCATAGGTAGGAGCATGTGTGAGGACAGCTAGGTAGCACTGGGCTCTGTTGCCCTCCCAACCCACCACTTGGCTTGGCTTGACTGAGAGGAAGCCCTTGGGACCTTTCCACATTGGGCATGGCAGGCCACCGTGGTGGTCACTCTTGACCCCATCCCACCCTCATCCCTCTCCATCTGTGCTCTCCAGACTGGGCGACGTTCGCGCTGGGCCCCGGGCACGGGATCCAGCTGCGTTCTGGCCGGCTGCTGGTGCCCGCCTACAGTTACCACATCGACTGCAAGGAGTGCTTCGGGCAGCTCTGCAAGACCACCCCGCACTCCTTCGCCTTCTACAGCGACGACCACGGCCGCGGCTGGCGCTTCGGGGAGTTCATCCCCAACCTGCAGACGGGCGAGTGCCAGCTGGTCTCTGTGGATGAGGAGGACGGATCCAATGTCCTCTACTGCAACGCCCGCAGCCCCTTGGGCTTCAGGGTCCAGGCGCTCAGCACGGATGACGGGGCTGTCTTCCACGGCGGGCAGCTGGTCCAGCGGCTGGTGGAGCCCCCCCACGGCTGTCACGGCAGTGTCATTGGCTTCCCCGCGCCCTTCCTGTATGTCCCCACCGCCTCCTGGGACACCGGGATGCCCCCCCGAGGCTCAGTTTGCCGGCTGCTTCCTGGGGCGCTCCGGGGGTTTGGGCACCCGCCCGCCCAACAGGCAGGAGGTGCTGAGCTGCCCGCTGGCAACCACCACAAGCCAGATGAGCCCGACGGGGATTGTCCTACCCCAGGGCGTCACGATGACTCCCACAATGTCACCTCGGTCCAGAGAGACTCTGCAGCAACCCCCAGCCCCACTCCCTTCTTCCAAGCACCAACGTGGATCCTCTACTCCCACCCCACCAGCTCCATGTCACGGGTGAACATGGGGGTTCACCTGAGCACCTTCCCCAGGGACGCAGAGAGCTGGACAGAGCCCTGGGTCATCTACGAGGGCCCGAGCGCTTACTCGGACCTGGCGTACATGGAGCTGCCCTACAGGGACGCGCCGGTGGCCGGCGGCACGGCCATCGCCTTCGCCTGCCTCTACGAGAACGGGATGAGGTCTCCCTACGAGCAGATCTCCTTCAGCATGTTCACGCTGCACGACGTGCTCCAGAACATCCCCCTGACGGCCGCTGCTCCCCGGCGGCGCCGCGCGGGGAAGAGGAGGAAGAGGAGGAAGAGGAGCTGCCTCATCTCCTAGAGCCTGCCCAGGTTGGCTCCCGTCACCACCCCAGTGCTGGATCCTGGAGCATCAACCCACAGGCTGGGTTCTGCCACCATCCAGCACGGCCACACAGCACAGAGGTGTGTTACTGTCCCCACACTGGGGTTTATCTCATTTTTATTGCTATTTTTTAAATTCTGTTTTGGGTAGGGAGGCTTTTGCCCCCAGGCTCCTCTCCAAGCGAGAGCCACCTCTGGAAACAGATACTGGGGGGCAACAGCAGCAGTGCAGGGGGGAGGCAGCCAGGGGTACCCTGTGCCAGCCCTGTGTGCCAGGTGCTGGCTCAGGGGGATGTGGTGCTCCAGCTGTGCCATACCTAGTACCACCACCCTGCTCTGAGGGCTTTCCTCCCCTTGTTATAAATAGTTATGCTATATACATATGGTATATAATGTTAAATTCTTTCTTTTTCATGAAAAGGCTTTTTTCAATGGTCTCTCTGAAGTCACTCTGAGGGTTTGGGCTGGGGTAGAGTTCCGTTCCTTCATTGTAGCTGGGATGGGGCTGGGGTTTATATTTGGGCTGATGATAAAGAAATGTTTGTATTGCATTACTTGTCTGTCTGGGCTTTTAGTTCTCTCTCTTCATTATTTTCCTTTTTATTACAATTTATTATCATTATTTCAATTAAAGTGTCTTTATGTCAACCCAGGAGATGTCACACTTTCACCCCTCCAATTCTCTCACCCTCCCATGGCATGGGGGTGAGTGGCTCAGGTGCCAGCTGGGGTTCAACCACCCCAATGGCCCAGTTACTGCTTTGTCTGCTCTGGGATTTGGTTTTTTATGTGCCATGGCCATCAGTGCTCTCCTCTGATCTTTGTCAGTGTGGAGACAACCCCCTCCCAGCCCATCAGGCTCAGGCCCACACTGGGTCCTGTGAAGGTTGTGGGGAAGGGGTTGAGCACAGGAGCGGGGTCCTGCTCTGGGGAATGAGCAGCAGCTGCTCCTGACACTGGTGTGTGGGTGAACTTTGGGGGTTACACCTCAATTCCTGCTCTGCCTCCCCCAGCACGACTCCATCCCAGTGCTCCAGCACGGCTCCTCAGGGCTCCTTCGCCTGTCCTGGCCCGTGCAGGTGACAAACACCCTGCTCAAGTGCCCTAAATATGAACTGATTAACAAAACTGATTAACAAGAGTGTCCAGCTCTTCACTCTGTGACACCACCATGTCTCATTTTCCACCGGGGTGGGTGGTGGCTGACAAATGACAGACAATATGTAGAATAAAAATTTTCAGCTCCACTGAAGTTGCAAAATAGAACTTAAAGACTAACTAGCAAGTGAGATAAAAAGGTGTAAAAGTAGGCAGACAGCATGCTAAACACAGCTGGAACCAGTGGAAAAACAGGTAATGAGGAACATGGTGACTTTTGTGGCAAAGTTATGTAACAAGAAACAGCAGCTTGTGCCCTGAGAGACATTCAAGGCAAGGTCACAGCACTGGGGCACTCAGGGAGTGCAGCCAGCAGACACCCCTGCAGACAGCCCTCTAGGATCAAAAGAGGACTTCCAGGAAGGGATGGAGGCATGTAAACTGCTTCTAGGAAAAGTGATGTTTATGTGTTCTCTAGGAAGCCCCTTGTAATGAACCTGTCTGATCATGATGGAGCAAAGCCCCTGCTGTGGAGCTCCACAACACACATTCAGCTACAGGAGATATCCTGCGTGTGTCCAGCTCTGTGATGAGGAATGCCTGCTTTCTAATGCTCCAAATGGGGTCAGAAATTGCTTCTCTGCCTCCTGTCAGTACCACGAGGGGTGGCTGAGGCAGATGCTGGGCTCATGCCGGGATGCTGGAAGCCAGGTCCTCACCTCCATCCCTTACCGGGCCATTTCCCAACCCCAAACGGCCGCCAGCCCCAAGGGAAGGGACCTGGCCCAGCCAGGGGAGCTGCACAGGAGCAGCCCTTGGCTCGTCAGCCCCTGGGTGTCCATCCCAGGGGGCTCTGTCAGTCTCACACAGGGCTCTTGCACCGGGCTGGGGTCACGGCTCCTGCTGTGCCCTCTCTGCGGCGTGTGCCGGCAGCCAAGTGACAGCCGAGGTGACACCTCCTCCTGGCACTGCCACCGGGCCCTACTTGCCGTCGCAGAAGCCGCAGAGGCAGCCCAGGCAGCCGTTGAGGATCTGCAGCAAGGCCAGCACCATCTCGGCCACGCTGATGAGCAGCAGGAGGGAGAACAGGACCACGTGCCAGGTGACGATGCCCTGGGGCTCCAGGCAGACGCTCCAGCTTCTCCGGTTGTACAGGTAGTTCTCAGTCCTGTGTGACAGGAAGGGGAGAAGCTGCAGGGTGCTGCCTGCAGCAGGTCCAGAATCCCATCACTTTCTGCCATGAAACATCCCCCAAACATCCCATCCTACATCCAAGGGATGAGCAGAATAAAAGCTTAGAAGCAAAAAAGAAAGGAGCAGGCAAGAAAAAGAATGGTTAGAAGAATCACATGCATGCATGTGTGTGAATCTAAAAAGAGAACAGAATTATTTTGTAGCACATACGGTGACAGGAGGGAAAGAAACCTATACAAGAACTAATTCTGCCATCTCTCCTGAATTGACCTGACCACTGGAAGCAAAAATATGGAAGCTAATGTCAAGATGTTCCAGTGCAAAAACATTGGAATAAAACATTAACCATGGGTTCAGATATGATGAAATGTTGGTAAGAGTCTGAAGTAAAGAAATGGGAGCAGTGGGGTTCAAAGAGTGAATACAAAGGGATGATTCCACTTCATAATAAACTACCAAACAGTGCTGCAACGTCTTATTTGAGTTCTGTTCTGTTACTTGATATTACAATTGCTTCATCTGGGAGGTGGGAGGGTGATGATGGAAAGCACCACGTAGAAACCCATGGAAGGTGAGGATTCCTCCAGCTACCAGGGTCTTGCATCAACCACCACCAGCAAGCACCCACCCCCCCTCCCCTTCATTAATCCACTTAATTAGCAATAAGTTGAGGCAGCAGCGGTGATTCAGCCCTCACCTGGCATCAGGCCCCAGGTCAGTGGCATCCAGGAAGGGGTACCCCCAGCGGGCCGAGTGCCCGGGGCCGAGCGCGGTGCTGTTGTGGAGGCAGAGCGGCCCGTTCGTCAGCCCCACCCCGCAGAGCACGAAGCAGGCGGCAGCGCCCAGGAGAGCCAGCTTGGACAGCACCACGGACAGGAACGCCTGCAGCGACACCCGCGGGGCACGCACTAATCAGGGGGACACAAAAAGCGGCTGCAGCTTGTCAGCAGAGTTTGGGAACAGAGGGGGGAAACTGCCCTCCCCAGCTGTGGCTGAGGATGGAGGCGCGGCTGGGATGGCAGACGTGGGCAGGGAGGAGGGAGAGGCAGGGACCTGCAGAGCCCATCCCAGCACGGACTGGAGCCTGTCCCCTGCGGAGGTGACACCCTGCCGTGGCACCCTGCCACAGGAGAGCAGCACCCTGCCTCAGGACCCGCTGGGGGACGGGGGGCGTTCACCACATCCCACCGTGGCACCTGAGAAAGGGGTCTGTGCCCAGCACAGGGGAGGGGGACCCGCCACAACCCACCGTGGCAGGGGAGGGTCCCTGCCCTGTGCCACCTCGGGGCCCTGGCAGGGGAGGGTCCCTGCCCTGTGCCACCTCGGGGCCCTGGCAGGGGAGGGTCCCTGCCCTGTGCCACCCTGCCCTGTGCCGCCGCGGGGACACGGAGGAGCTGCCCAGGCCACGTCCCGCCGCGCTGCCCGGCTCGGGCTCCCGGCCCCGGCTTACGCTGTGGCGGGCGGAGCAGCCGGAGCGCCGCCAGCCCAGCGCCGTGACGTGAGTCGCTGCCAGCAGCACCTGCGGGGACAAAAGCACAGCTGGGGGACAAAGGGGAGCCGCCTGCCCTGCTCCATCCCTCTGGCCCTGCTCCAGAGCCGGCAGAAGGGCGGGCGCGCCCCGCGGTACTCACGGCGATGCCGCCGCCCCAGAGCCCCGGCACGGCGCGGGCGTGGCTGCCGATGTGCCCCTCCCGCAGGTACTTGGATGCTCCGCCGGGGAACAGCAGGAGGATGCTGGCTGCCACGGAGAGCGTGCCCAGCACCAGCAGGCAGGGACCCACGATCCGGCTGCACTTCCCCACGCACATGGCTGTCCTGCATGGGCACGGGGAGGAGGAGGAGGAGGAGAGGAAGGGGCCCAGTGTGGCCCGCAGCGCCCCGAGGCTTCCCCACCCCGAGCCCTTCTCACAGCTGCGGGTGGTTGGGAGTTGCTGGGTTGTGCTTTTGGCTGCCACTGCCCCTACCTGAGGCAATTTCCAATGGAAATTCTTTGCCAAACGGGCACTGGTGTTCCCACATCCAACCCCAACACCTGTGTGGCTCCTTCAAAATGTGTCCCAGCTCCTGGCAGGGGAAGATGGTCTTTAAGGTCCCTTCCTACCAAAACCAATCTGAGATTGTACGGAAATGTTACTGCAGAGAGCCAAGCACCCACCCCAGCTCAGTTTGGCTTTCAGTGTTTACAACGAGCAGGAGAGAGCCAGGAAAGAGGCAAAATCCTTGTACAAGGGCTTGTGAAAGCACATTGGACTCCAATCGAATCCAACAGCAATTCCATCCCTGTCCCTGCCATAGGTCTGAGTATGTGAAACCAACTACATTTAATTAAGAAAACATTATTATCTATCCTCCAGTTCCACTGGCATCTTATTAAGTTATGAGTTTATCTACAAAGCACCTGCCCATCTCCAGGTGATACCTCGTCCAAAATTGCCTCTCTTCTGCACCTACAAGACCCTTTTTGTACAGGATGTCCTTTGGTCACTCTGGCATCGCTGACAACAGCACGGTTTGCTGTTGCCCTGGCTCCCAGCTGTTTTCTACCCTGAATTCTCTTGGCTTGAAGTTGGGCTCACACGTTTTCCCCTTTCCTGCTCGATTGCAGCCCGTTTTGCACAAGTTCCCCAGCTCCAGCTGGTTCTTGCTCTGGCTTTGCAAAGCAGAAGCGGCTGCGGCACCGCGGGGTTGGCTCTGTGAGAAGAGCAGCTCAGCCCCTCCTGCAGGGCCCCAGGGCCAGGGAGGAGCGGCCAGGGCAGCACATCCAGCCCTGGCACTGCCCGGGGGGCTGGGGGACACCAGTCCAGGGGGACACCAGTCCAGGGGGACCGACCACGCCAGTCCCAGCAGGGCCCTGGGGAGGGCTGAGCATGGAGGGACAGGGCCCTGAGACACCTGAGGGGGACCATCAGCTCCACACATCCTGGAGTCCCACCTCTCCTGATTTCCATCCTCCCTGCCTTGGTTACAGGGAATTTAGGGCCTCTTGCCCTCAGTGAGGTCCTGCCTGCAGCCCAGGGATTGTGTGTGGCTGTTTCCACACAGCCCAGGCATTGTGTGTGGCTGTTTCCTGCCACAGCCATGAGTGCCCTCTGTGAGTCCCACCTCCCCAACACCTTCTGGAACAGCTGCTGCTCCTCTGAGCTCACAGCCCGGGCTCTCACCTTTCTGCTCATCTCCCCTGCACCTCCCCAAGCACTCTCCTTCCCCTCCACTGCTGCCCTCTCCCTGGGGATGGCAGGGGGTCTCTTTCTCCCATGGTGTGCTGTCCCTCCCAAACCTCCCCCTGAGCACGCAGCTCCTCGGCCAACGCAGACAGACCCCTGTGCAGGGAGGGCAAAGCCAAAGTGCAGGTGCTCCTGTGTCCATCTGGAAGGCAGGACTCCCTTCTCCCTTCTCCATGACCAAAAGCACAGAGATTCCAGCAAAGTCCAGGGAGCTTCTCCCCCCTTCCCAGCTTACCTGGAGTGCTGCCACGCAGGGCAGCAGCGTCCAGCCCTGGATGAGCCCTGGCCCAGGCATCACCCATGGGTGATATTTATGACAGCTCAGCGAGTGCTCCCCTCCCTCCTGCCCCCCAAGGGCCGCCCACCAGGCTATGACCCCCTGTGTCCCCATCCCAGGGAAGGATGAGTGGCTGCATGAGCCAGCCTCTGCTGGCTCTTCCCCATTTCAGAATCTACACTGGCACAGCTCACCAAAACAGGCACACCCTCAGATTTTAAGGCTTCTACCACGTCTGCACTAAATGCCTCAACCACTGCCCGAGTAGTGAGCATTGCTGCTCCTGGAACAACCTGTTGGGATAATGCTTTCCTCTCTAATACTTCAATAAAAGCTTCAGAGCAAACATTCCCTTGTGTCCACGGGCTCCTACCTCCCACCCTCTGCTTCCTCACAGGTGTCTCAGCTTTTCCTCAGGTGCTGAGTGCATCCCCACCACGTGTGTCTCATGCCTTGGTAATGAGATATAGAGAGACAGGTTATTTCTGGATATCTTCATTATCATAAATCCTCAGATATCAGCATTTCCTATCTGCCATGGCTGGCAGTTAACGTGCCACGGGGAAACTCCACTTCCCACAGAGAAGGTCAGGAACAGGAGCAGGAGAACATCAATGACCTCTGAGAACAGGGAGAACAGGGAAACAATAGCACCAAAAAATGGCAAAAATGGGGCAGTTTTGTTGGCAGAGGAGTTGCAGGTGGCCCAAGCAAAGAGAAGAATGGCTCGTGGGCTGTGCAGGCAGAAGGAAGAACTCAAAGAAAAGTTTTGGGAGCCCTCCAAGAGCCACATGGGAAAAGATGAATGGGTGAGGCCGAGTTACAGCAGGCAATTCCATTCCTTGTGAATAAGAGCTGAGGAGCAGAGTATCTGACAGTCCCTCTGAAAGGAAAATCAGAGCTGGCACCAGGAGAGGAATTCCCATTTTAGTCACAGAATCCCAGAATAGTCTGAGGGGAAGGGACCCAGCAGGATCATGGAGTCCAACCCTGAAGCCCGTGCAGGGACTGAACCTGAGACCCTGGCAGCCTTAGCACTGGCCTCAAGCACCTGAGCTAATCTCAGGGTATTTCATCCTTAAATACAACAAATCAGTCTCCAAAACGAAGACAGACAACGCATGCAGGATAAGCAGAGTCCAAGTTCTCCTTCCTCTCTTTTTTCAATTTGAAAGAGGGGAACGTGTTTTTCACTCTGCTGGAAGAAAATGTTTTGCAACCTCATCCTGTGCCTTTCCTACGTCACAGCAATCTGAGGTTCCCACCACACACATGACCTGCTCCATCATCTCCCACAGAAAACCCCACGCCAGGAAGTGCGAAGCATCCAGCTGACTCTTCCCTGGATTGCTGATCTTTTCCTTATAAGAATAATCCTCATCGAAGGCTAATTTTAGCCCTGCACGTGAGGGGCTGCGTGCTTGCCTTTCTCACACCAGAGTTACTGTGAAAGTGTCAGCACAGCAAGGAGCTTGCTGCCAACTCACCCAGCCCTGGTGCAGCCAAACATGGTCCCACCTAACGCAGTTCCAGCGTGGCCAGGTCCTCCTGCTGGATCCTCACAGCTGGAGAGGGGCCTTCACCTCCCTGCTCTCCTGCCCTTTGCCTCCCCAGGCTCCTGTGGGGCTGGGGAAACTGCACAGCAGGCTGGCATCCAAGAGTGGTTTGGCTTCAAGGAGAACCAAAGAGACTGAGGGCAGTCTGACCTGGTGAGAAGGGCACTGGATGGAAGATGCTCAGCACCCCTCTGGTCTCTCCCACTCCCCTCCTCAGCAGCTGCAAACCTGTTTGTGCCACTACTCAGCCAAGACTTCTCCAAAATCCCCTTAGACAAGCCCTGCAGGGTGTTTGTGGCTAGAACTGGCTGAGGAAACACCAACACAGTGCTGGACAATATTCCCTTTAGGGCTTACAAATGTCACCTGAATTTACAGTTCACATAAACCAACCTCATGCAAAGCTGGAAGTGTACAGAAAGGAAAAACAAGTAAATGAAACCCAAGAGGTATTTTGAGTTTGAGGTATCTCTGCAGTTCCTTGACCTGCAGACTGATGTAAAGAGATTCCTGACTCAGCTGGAACTGGAGATATTTCCTAGGCTGCGTGAAGAATTCAGGGTTTTCCCTGATTTCAGCTTCAAGACCAGGCAGGGGCTGAGCTCCACAGTGGAGACCTACCTGCAGTCAGGAACACGAGGATGACCCAAAATTGGTTTCTTAATTTCTCTTTCTCCACTGTACCTGGCAGTCCTGGTCCAGAAGCGCCCCTGGCCCTCAGCATTTCACACCAGGCCACGACAGGAACGTCCCAAGGAGCCCAAACTCAGCTGCACAAGTCAGAGGCTCTGCCTTGCCACCACCTGTAGCAGGAGGACACTGACAGCTCAGAACAGGGAGCCCCATTTCCTCTGCTCTTCCTTTGGGAAGGATGGAAAACTTAGCCCTGCCTCTTTTTACTCATTTTCATACAGGTATTTTTCCTGTCAAGGTCCTGTAAGTTTGTCCCATTTCAAGATTTTCTATCCTCTACAACAGCCTGAAGCTTTCTTGGGCAGTGCTGTCATCAACAGCTCCTTATCCTTCTAGCCCAGTATCCTTAAAGAAAAACTCAGGAACTCCACAAATAACACAGGGACAGACTTCCATTAGAACTAAACCAACAAATAAACCCCAACCCCAAAAAACCAAGAGCTGAAGAAAGCTACTGAAAACAGTTTGTTTTATTTCCAGGATCAAATATTACAATAGGACATTTACATATATTTATAAAAAATGCAGCAGTTGTGTATATAGATCAGAGGTTTCCTTGAGTTTGGTCCCTCCCAGCACAGTGAGCTGAAAACTTCCAAATTAATCCTCTCCCTCCTCCCATGTGAAGTTGCAATTATTGAATAAACTGACCATTGTGAAAAGCTGTCCCTTAGAAACTGGATGTTCCCCAGTTCCAGGAAACAGCCTCATTTTTAAAAAAAATCATCTGTCCTAGAGTCTGGTGTCTCTGAGTTGAGTTTTACCCAGATGTTCTTCATATAAATCTGGTCTATAAAAATAGCACCTCATCCCCTGCTCCACACAGTTTCAGTTCCACACCTCCAATCTGGGCACCATTTCACAAGCAGTTACAAAGTGACTTTTCCCTCACTGCAGACACTCCCAGTGATCTGTCAGTGACCAAATCCCCAATTTCTGTCCTCCCTCCCAAGGTGCCCATGGAACACAGTGGATGACCCGAGGCAGGTCGAGGCACTGCTGTCAGGTGCAGCAGTCTCTGACTGAAGCCCTGTGGGTGTAAATAGATATGGCTCTGTTTGCTGGGACTGCACAGACACCAAGCATCCCAAGGACAAGAGGAGACAGGAAAAAAAGTCAGCACAGAAAGGGCATCCATTAACCTCACCAGCTCCAAATGCACACAGGCCTGTGGGTGCTTCCAACAACGCAGCCAGCACAGGGCTCAGCACCAGTTTGTGCTGCCTTTGAAACAGGAGCTGTTCCACTTATAGGAAATCACTTGTGAAAATAAATAAATAGACAGGGTGAGGGAGAGCAGAGGCTGGATTTGAGCCTGTGGGAACAGCCAGATGAGGCACAGCCGATCCCTAAGGGCAGCAGCTTTGCCCTTCACCCACCTAAAGCACAACTCTGCTACCCCTTCTCCTCTTGGACCAGACTTGGAGATCAGACTGCCTGAAGGACCAGACTGCCTGTTTTATCAACTTCACTAAACAGGGATTAAACCAGAAGAAAATAGTGACATTTAGCACAAACTGAAAAGGAATAAAAATGAAGTGATGAGGCCCTGAAATGATACAGATCTTCCTGTTCACACAGACATTCCTACACAGGTCCCTATGTTCATATTTTGTTTTTATGTGGTTTACCAAAAAACCACCACGTTTCAAGCATCTCTGCAGTGTTTGCTACCTGACAAACAGCCCAAATGCTGCCCTGCCCCCAAAAGAAAACTGGTTTTAATTTAGCCCTTGTTGCCCGAGTGCCAGTGAAGCTCTGGCAGGAACAGGAATTTGAGACCCTTCAGCAGAGAGGCTGAGTTACTAAAACCTGCACCAAACCCCGTTTTTCTGCAAAGGTACAAACTTCAGCACCAGTGCCAGGGCAAGCTGAGTGTACAAATCAGCTGAAGGACGTGGACCCTGTGAAACACAAGCTGGACAAAGGAGACGTGTCACTTCCCCTCAGAGTGAGGAGAAGGTCAGGGAGCTCTGGAAAGAGCTGATGGAAAATTCCTGTTTAGATCTACTTAGGAATAATGGTACATCTGGATGCCTTTTACAGAAAACTGTATCTACAAGGCCACCTGCAGATCCTGACATTCCTCTAAGATCAGTGGTGTTAACTGAACTGATTTAGCAGGAAAAGCAACGCACTGCAGTCCATGAATGTCAGAAATCATAAAAGTCACAGACCTTGGTTCAAAGCCTAAAGAAAATAACACAAGTATGGCCAGACATGTTTGGCCCAGCTTCCACCTGTCCTTTTTAGGTCAGTGGGGAATGCTGTGAGTCAGTCAGCTTGACTTAAGACCATGCAGCATCAGAAAGATCCAAAATCCTTCTGTATTCCTCTGAAGTGGGAAGTGAATGTGTCAGCTGCACCTGGCAGGGAGAGGCAGAGCTTGTTTCCCCTTCTGTTCCAGGATCCTGGTCGTGACCAAATGGGATGTGTTCTACATCCCAAAACAGAGCTGTGTTAGATGAAGAGCACAGCAAAGGGAACATCTCCACCAGCAGCAAGGAGCTCCAGCTTCCAACACAACACCCCTGACAGCTCTCCACTCAGAAAAACCTGCACTGCCTCCATGCACTGCTGCTCCTGTGCTGCCTACCAGCCCTTGCAGCAAATCCTGACCCAGGGACACTCACAGGAAGCCACAAACCACAGCTTTTGAAGGATTGGTTTCCTCTGTCCTTCACAGCTCAACATCGTATTTCCCAACCAAATTTAACACATTTTTTCCAGCAAAGGCAATTTGAGGTTCAGATTTCACATCTAGAAGTGACTCTTCAAAGGCTCTTTAAACATTGCCCAACCCATCACCTTCACTGCCACGAGCTGTCCTGTCCCAGGCAGGACTTGATTTGTGTTTTCAACCACATTCCTCAGGCCAGCAAAACACATTCCTCCAAAGGGATGAAGAGCTGAAGAGGTTGTAGCCTGGTTGGTGCAGTTTCTCATCAGCTTTCAGCCCCCACAGCACAGCTGATGTGTGTCACTGGGTTTGTTTGGTTGGGAAGGAGAGAGAGAGGAATGAACAAAGAGCCACATGCAGGAATATGTATTCCTTAAAAACTTTGTTTCTTGCTCTCAAAGCAAACCAAAAGAAAGGTGAGAGAAAAAACCACACTGTGAGACAGATACAAAAAATCCAAGCCAGTTTCCTGGAACAGAACAAACTCTTAGAAACCACGAGAAAATGCCATTTTCAGTGTCAATGTTCAACTTCCCTATCTTCTTTTCCCTGTTTGAGCAATTCCTGGTCTCATCACAGAGCTCAGCCCAGCCCCACACACAGGCCCAGGAGGGGCAGGGGAGGGAAGGTGCCAATAAAGCACACCTGGGACTTGTTATTCCAACCAGACAGCTGGAGCTGCTTCAGGAGCTGTAGGTCTACATGGAAATGTGGGTTAGGGATCTGGATATCCAGGAACTAAAGGATCCTTCAGTCCTAGAGGTGCCACTGCTGCTCCACAGGCCAAACACGAGATCCCCCCTCACTTCCCCACGCTGGGAGCAGCCCCACACCTGGGGATCTTTACAAACCAAAGATGACAACTGGTGTCACATCAACCACTGGTCAGGAAACTGAGATGAGACTCTGCTTTCCTGACACTACATCCTGCAGCAGAAAGGGAAATCAACTTCTACAACTGCATGATTACATGTCAAACCTCAATTAGGAGCAGGAGACAGCTGTGAGCTGAAGTTTTCATGGGGAATGCCAGACATTTTCTGTGATTTCTTGCATTTAAAGGTTTCAAAGTACAGATGCTAGTATGAAATCAAAGGCAAAATATCTTGAAAAACTGGAATATGTAAATTTCTGACTACTGAAGTCTTTAATAAAGACAATCATCTGAGAGAGGCAGAAAAAGTCAGCAGTTATGCCAGGTCCCACGTGCCTTCCTCCTCAGTGATTGAAGACCACATTAAACTGAGTTTTTAGCTGTAAATACACAAATCCACCACACTGTGCTGAGGGCTGTGCCAGTTAACTCCTGTCCCACTGGAACATCTGCTGAAACACCAACTGGCCAAGAGCTCCATGTCTAGAGAAGACACTGGAGGAAAACCAGGCAACTGCCTTGTGGTGCCAGCTTCCAGAGCTGAAAGGAAAGCCTGCACCAAGGAGCAGCCTTCCATGCAGCCCTCCAAATTTAGAGGTAAGTGACAGTAGATGAACACAGAAATAGAACAAAAATCATCCCAGGGAATTCAAGCCACCAGGCTGGGAAGTGTTTTATGAAGCATTAATTGATGCTCAATGCTGCCAGTGCTGTAAAACCCCTGTAATGCCACTCACTCCTAGAAAAAAAGAAAAAAGCCAAAGGTCTCTGTGGCAGGTGTGTTCAGAGAATCCAAAACCTTTACAGTACCCTTGTTATTTGCAAAATCCTGAGAGCAAGTAAGGAGACACTTTGAGGATGCTGGGAAGAGAACATGGATAACCCACCCACCCCCTCCAAGGAGCTGGCTCTGCTCCAGCACTGGACTCACAGCTTTCCCTCTGGGCCAAGCACTCAGTCCCATATGGAGCACAGCTGGATTTCTGGGGGGTTGGCTGGTTTTCTTATTAGGTCCACTGGCAATTTAAAGCAGGAGGAAAACGTGCAGGCAATCTAGAAGCCTTTTAATTAGATGGAGCAGAGCATTTTAGCATGGCTCAACCCAACTCCTTTCCAAAACCAGAGTGCTGGATAAGAGAAGGCTGGAAGGTTAAGAGAGACCTTTTGTGTAGGGAATCCAAACAAAGGAAAGACTGTCCTGAAGGTTATGCCCTCTCCCTACAGAGAGATGCCTCCATGCCTCATCACACACTCTTTTCAAAAATAAATTAAACAAAACAGATTTAAGAATAGCAGCGAGAAGGGTTTGTGTATTATGGCCACTCCAAGCTCCAGCACGCTGGATTCACAGATCACCGTTTTACTTTATTCCAGGAAAGCAGAGGAAAGATGTTCTTCCCAATGCTCTCTGCAGCTGAGGAAGAAAATAAAACTCTGAGCACTCTCATTTGGTCACTAGAGAGGGAGAAGGGAGGGAGAGAGAGGAGGAGGGAGAAGGAAGGGCCAGCCAGCTGCCTGATTCCAGCACTGCAATCCCACGACCCTTAACTGCATATTTAACGACTCCTGTCCCAGGCAAAGAGGAGAGGGAGGAAGGCTGGGAGAACTCAGGCCACAGTGCTAATTCCTTTCCTGCACAAAGACAGTCTCTTGAGGACACAGGCCTGCCTCCTGTAACGTGATCTCATAGTCCAGGTGGGAGAGTTTCCTCCGAGGGAAGTTGGTGAGCAGTTCAAAGCGCTCGTTGGGGTATCCTTTGGACTGCACGTGTTTCACAAGAGCCTGGGGAGAAAGGAAGGCAAGCCAGTGTCACAGAAGTCAGAATGGGAACAAATCCTGTTTCCCTTTAAAAAGTGTTGCCTTTTTTTTTTTTCTTTTCTAGAGGGAAAGAAAGGGCATCATGGTAATACTGGAAGCATAAGCACCTCCTGGAAATAATGTGTGTAAGGAAGCCAGTGCTTTGTCAATAACAACACAATGATTAAAAATAAAAATAAAGCATTTTTAAAACCAGCGTCAGGGAGTTAAAACTCCTGAAGTGCAACTGTCTCCTTAAGCAATTTCTTTTGCTAGTTCTGGTCAGCTTTAAAATGGAAGCAACTAAAGGCTGAAAAAAATCAGTATGGAAATGATGCTCACAAAGAAACACCTGAGACTCAATCTGGATCTGACTGAAAGGCTCCACAAGATCACATGAGATGAGCACAAATGCTGCTTGTTCAGCTCTGCAACCAGAAGATGTCTTTACCCACAAACCTTGACTCAGCTAAATTTCTCTGCTGACTGTAGAGCAGAAGGGAAATCATATGCTGAGTTAAATTTCCTTCAACTTCCACAGTCAATAAAAGGAGCCAAACCAAAAGTCAGGATTTATTTCAATATTCCACTTTTGTACTGCCTAAATGAATTGCTTAAGTATTCAAAAGTGTCACATGTCTAATAATATATGCAAATTTACTTAACAAGCTGCATTCAAAAGGCAGTCAAACTTTTTTTCCTTTTATTTTCAAGCAGAAGAGTCAAGGATGAGAACATGGGCTGAAGATACTGTACATTCCCAGAGCTGCTGGCTAGGCAATAGCCCCATTTTCTGTAAGGGACAGACACTTTTCTCCCAAACCTACACAAAATCCTTCTGATGAGGTGTGCTTTTGCCTTCCCTGTGACTCCAGCTGTTAGACTGACTACATTTAAATGAGCTTGACTGGCCACTGTCTCCTGAAAACTCATGGCAAACAGGAGCACAGTAACCTCTTTACACTCTGCTCCCAGTTAAGCACCTGGAAAATTTTGATGGAAATGCCATTCACATGGACTTCTCCAAGATCAGGAGCACAAAGCACAGCTGAGACACATGTGAGGCACAGTAATTGACCAAAATTCTACCTGCCATGCAAAACCACCACATTCTGTAATACATTTGTTTTGGGAGAACTTCCTCCAAAGTCTGCTCCAACATCCATGTCCAGAAGGGAGGGTGGAAGTATGATGGGAGACATGGAGAATGAGGAATTTTGCCTTTGATTTTACCATGGGAACCAACAACTTTTAGAAACATGAGAAAGCTGAGAGCATTTTATGGTAATTAACGATTAATGTAAAAGCCATTTAGAGTCATTTTATAATGGAAATGAGCAGTGTGGGGATTGAGGAAGACACTGGAGTGTACCCAAACCCCAAGCTGCAGTGGAGACACACAGAGCCAGCAGTTACCAGAGAGGAATGATGTGGAACACAGTGCAAGCACTCCCTGGATACACCTCTCCCACTAGATTTGATTTCCACAGTGTCTCCCCAGCTTCATCCTTCCTCTACTTAGACAAGGATTCCCATTAAGTCCACTCACCAGAAGTTTAGCTTGTTCAGGCAGTGAAACTTGTTCCCTCTTTCCATCTGGATACCTCAGCATCAGCTGTGCCTTTGGTCCTACACAAAGGAATTTATCACAAGTTAACACCAGGGCAGCTGAGTTGAGCTCCTGGGTAGATTTTAGGTGGGACAGCACAGCAGGGTGAGAGACTGGAGACAAACTCAAGGCTCCAGCCTGTGGAGATAAATTTCTACCACAATGCTCAAATACACACATGAGGCTCAGGACTCTTCCAAAGCAGCAGTGACTGACCCCAGCCAGAGTGCCCAGAGCACCTGTGCTACACCAGAGTGGATTTTACTCCTGGGCAGGACACGAGCCAGGGAACCCAGAGGGCTCTGCAGGCTGGGGCACAGCTGCCCTTGAATCACTCACATGTCTGCTGGCAAGGAGGTAGGAAATCAGAGGGGATTTTTAAAGGAAGGGATGAAAGCAGGTTGGCAGCTTATGAACAGTTTCAGGCAAAAAAGCCACAAGAAAAGCACTAAAAAGGGGCACTTACCATTCACATCCAGGCCCCGGAAGGTACTTTCAGGCTTGTCAGGTGACTCCTCCAGTGCCCCTGCATCGATGCAGGGCAGGACTCTGTGGTTTGATGCTGTCCCAGGCTCAGTCCTTGCAGAGGGCTCAGGCTGAGGCCTCCGACTCTCCTCTTTTTTATACCCCAAGTCCTTGTGTGGAGACTTCCTCAGCTTGGCTGGAATCTCTGTGTCCTCCTCCTCCTCAGATCCACAAACAGAAATAAACTCCTCGCTTCCAGAAAAAAGCTCCGACTCCGACTCCTCGTCCGACCGGCTCTCCTGCTTGGCCTGTGAGGAATCAAAATGGGTCTCCTGCAGCGAGGCTCTGATGGCAGCTTCCAGCTGGCTGTCCTCACTGGCATCGATCAGACTCTCCTGTGGGATGCAGACAACACACACATCACAACTGCCTGCAAAGATGTACTGAAAACCAAAAGGACATCAGTCTTCCAAAAGGGAAGCCACTAAGCCTGTCAGGAATGCACAGCAGGGAAAGCTAGTATGTAATTAATGGCTTCTCCTCAGAGTTCTGCATGGAGTAATCAATATTCCTTTCACACTCTGACTGCTAAATCCAAACCAAGTGCCAAAATCACAAACAGTGACCCTGGGAGAAGGCATTCCCTGGCACGCTGAGTTTCTGCATGCCCTTGCACTAACTCCTTGAGTCTGTCTGGGAAAACAGGAGAGCTGGACCAGCACAGGTCAGAGTGTTCCTCCAGGCTGAGGAGCCTCACACTTACTGAGCGGGAGCATTTCTGGGGAGGGCTGCTGGAGTGGCCGTCCAGCTGGCCGTGCTCGCTCAGGAACCCGGTCACTTGGTCCAGGAAAGAAGTCACATCTAACTGGTGCCACTCCACGAGCTTCTGGCCTAGGGAACAAAAGGTGGCATCAAACAAAATTTCAGCAAAACGCCGTAGTTTAGTGGTCAAACACACCAACTCACTGCTGCAAGAGTCCCTGTTTGAGGAACTGCAGCTTCCCACAGGCTACCACCTGATAATTATGGAGCTTCCTCCTTCCACTCCCCTGAAAAGGGACAGACATGGATACAGACACAGTTTATTTCCATTCTTTTCTTTTAACCTATGGGAACGTGAGCACAGAATGGTGAATTTGACCTCAAAACAAAACCACTGAGTTTATGAACAAGCATTTCTTCATTCTTGCGAAATTGATTCTAACCCCCAGCATCTGTTCCTAGAAGGAAAGTGCTAAGAAGAGTATTCTAACTCCAGCTGCAATATTAAAAATTGTATGTATTTTTGGGTGGTTTAAGTCAGCTACTCAGAGGTCTCATCTCTATCACTTCAGACCTTAGAAACAGGAGACCAGACCAACGTTACATAACCAGGCAGCTGCATTATATGATGATAAAAGAAGCTGCTGGATACAAAAGAAAAAGCAACAACTTTGAAAGAGCTGGAGGAAGAGGGAGAGGTTTGATTGTTCAGGTAAAAAACAAGGAAAACAAAACAAAAACTCAAAGCTGAAATGGTATTTCAAAATTAAGAAGCAATTTAAAGTCATTGCTGAGCCTCACAAAGCTCTGTGGGAGGAGCAGAAAGCAGATTCATGTAGCAATTACAAATATTGTAGTTATTCATCACATGATTTCAAGAAGCTTTTGAAAGACTTAAAAAAAAAGAATTCAGAGTTTTTCCACCAGATGGAACTATTTTCACTTTCTAAGCAAAATACTTGCCAAGCTTCAAATACACAAAATTTCTGCAAGTTTTGGGTGTTTAATTCCCTTAGTTCCTCTGGGAACATGCTGAGTCAGTCCTGAAGAGATTCTTCAGCCAAGTGTAACACAACCTGAAGTGGAATTCCAGCCTGCAACTGTCAGTGCTTGCCGTGGATAACTCCAGGCAAAGCAGCTGCCACTTGTCTTACCTGTCCTGGGATCCAGGATGGAGACATAAGGGAAGTCTGCTAATTTATAAAACTGTATGTACCGCTGTCCTTCCTCGCTGTCGTGGTACACCTACAAAAATGGGCAAAATTAGTGGCTGGAGAGGGAACACAAACAATCTGTACCTTGAAAATGCAGAGTTTTTCTCTCTTCTACAGTATAAACTGCAAATGGTACACACAGTTGTCAGTAACTCTGACAAGCTGGAATTAAGCCTCTAGCTCTCCACGTATTAGAAACTACATGGTAATATCTGGATTGCACAAGTGAAAGGCAGTTTATGCCTTCAAATGCATGTCCAGGAATTCCATCTCCATCCATAAACTACATACAATCCATGAAACACACCTTTTCTGCAGGTTCACCTGGACAATTCCATCTTTCCCAAATAATTCAATTTTTTTCCCACTGTCCCATCTATCAAGGCACCATGTTAGCCACACATTCATCCTCAGGCAATTTCTGACCTGCCAAAAAATGAAGTGGTCCCTGATGATGTTCTTCACAGCCTCGTTGCTCCACACGTCACGGTTGAGGCACTGGCAGGCGAAATCTTGCACGTTCTGAATGTTTATCATGAGCCACTTGTTCTGCATCTGACCACACTCCTTGGCCTGGAAGCAGAAGGAAAAGCTTGGTCAGATCAGGCTGAAGGACCAGACAGCACCGATGCCAGCAATGATCAGAGATGGCTTCTACCACTGCCAGACCTTCCACCAAACCCCTTCACAGTGAGGAGGATGGACAGAGCTAGTGAAAAGGCACCCACAAAACAGAAGGCAGGGCTGAAGGATCAGCTTTAAATGAGCCTGGTTGAATTACAGAATCACATCGATGAACAGAGCTGCTGGATTTCAACAAGCCAAGCACAGGGTGGGAAAAGCAACTCAGAGTGGGGACACACACGGTGATGCTGAATAAAGTATTTATTCAGGGAAAAGTGTAGTCAGTCCCACTGATCTGACAACAAAGACCTGCTCAGTCTGAAGATAAACCCGTGGACCATCTAGTTAAGTAGGCTGCATAATTGACAGAGGACTTGCATTGATTCAACAGGACCCCTTCTCTGCGTGTTTTCTTTTTCTCTCCAAGTTTTTTTTACTCTGTGACTGTCCAACTGCCCAATTAGGCATCCTTTTTTGATGCTGCTTATCCAGACTGCAAGTGGGGAGGGAGACAGGAAGGCGCAGGAAGAAATCTTACTGGTTTGAGTCACAAAGCTGGCACTGTCTGATTGCTTGGTTGCAAGTTAATGGTAGGAGTTTGATCAAGAATGTAATTCTGATCGCTGAACTGTCATACCTGTTGAAAAAAAGAGGGCTAGATCAACAGCAGGAATGCTCTTACCACCTGGAAAGACTGGAACTGGCATAGGAACTCTCTTTGCTTTACAAAAAAAAAACTTTAAAAGTTATGCTCACCATCCTGCTGGTAATCAAAGCAATTCAAAGGAATTTATTTTTAATAAAAAAAATTAGGGGAATGAGGATGTTATGCAAGATTTTGCTGTTTGGGCATTATTTTGTTCCCCAAACCAAAGTTTTTACTTTTGAAATGAATTTTAGCCAGAGCAGTTTGGAACAGTCTGCCTGTCCACTGTGTGACAGACAGACGTGTGAACCCCACACACTCAGCTTCACCAAGGCAAGAATCTCAGCCTACAAAGTCACTCTGGGTAGCCAAGCGCCCTGCAGAGGCAGCTTTTGTATTACTCAAAGGAAAAAAAAATGAAGGTAGAAGCATGGAATAGTCTATTCCCACAAGGGGCCTCACACTAACTACTTACCACTAAATTTACACTGCCAGCACCCAGGTCACCAGGTGAGAAAAGAGGGGAAGGTGACACCTAAGTAACTGGCAAGGGTCTCAAATATAATTGCCATGCTTTTATTTAAAGGACTTGTTTTGTGCTAACTGCATTTTGAGAATTAGTTCTAAGAAACCAGTATGAGATGAGGCCTAGAGGTGCTGCCCAAGTCGAAAGGGAACAAAAATCCTTATGTTATTTAAGTCAATTGGATTGCCTTAGTCCTGTGTTCTCAGTCTGTTAAAAGAACACTCCCAAAAATACATAATTAGAAATTACACTGGAAAGTGTATCTCATTCTTCTACCCTCACTCTGTATATCTTTTAATATTAATGAAAACCTCTGGCTCTACCTCTACTCTGTCCAGCTGAGGGCCTTGGAAGGATGCAAGCGGGAAATTCCACAAAGAAAATCAGCAAAACTGAGTTTTCACCTGCAGAACAGGCAGAGCTTTTGAAAATACTTTTAACTTCCTTCTAAAAGCAGGTTTTGGATTTCAAATTTAAAAGGACACAGTTAAACTGCTGCTCTCTCACACACACAGCTCTTACACAGCTCAAGGGCTTCTTCTGAGGGGGTGGAAGGACAACAGAGTGAAGAGAAAAAACACTCTGGATTTGGAGATTATATTGTATTAGGGTTATTTTGGTAAGTGACAAGCAACAAGAGAAGGCTCAAGAGCTGGCCTGTGTATCCCAAAAGCTGGGATCTGGTGGATTTAGACCCTCTGTTTCCAACACCAAGTGCCCCTCCCATTCCACTCCTCCTCTGAGGTATAAAGGCCAGTGGCAGGCACTCACAGAGGCCACAGACAGGGCAGTACAGGACAGCCACTCTTGGAGAGCAGAGCAGTGGAGCCAGATGCAAAAACCACCCAAACCAATCCAATCTGTCCTAAGTGTGCTTTTACCCTTTCTGCCCAACATACTTCACCATTACAACTTAGGGCAGCAAACCAGCAACCTGGTGAGACAATCTGTGAGAACTGGTTTATGCTCAGTGCTGGATCTCTCTGTGTAACTCTGGCTCCTGCATTACTAAAAATAAGTTTTCCTCTCATTTGACTTCTCTGAACATGTATGGTTTAGAAATGTTGGGGTGGTTCCTGCTGGCTCAGTTTTGTTGAAATGCAATCCTTTCAAGGCAGCAGAGAGAAGAAGGAAGTGGAGCCAGCACCTTGTGATTCTCCGGACATTTGTGTGACTCAGTGGGGAAGATAACAGCTGACAGAGAGTCAGAGCAGGACATTATCAAACAAGAAATCTCCTGTTTGGGCCACACTTCTTCTTCCTACCTGGATCAGGGCACAGATCCTTTCAGCACCCAGCCACTCCTGAGCTGTACCTGCAGCTGTGCTGACCAAACCAGGCCAGGAGCACCTTATGCACAGGTAATCGCTCCACTTCAATACAGTGACCAGGTCAGCTTCCAAATGATTGCTGCTTTTTAAGCAGAAACAAAAAAAAACCCTCAGTCTCAGCTGTAAAGCAGGGAGCAGCTAAAAAAGGTTACTGTTAAATGGGAAAAAGAAATCATACAGACAGACTTGAAACTCTGCAATGTGACATTCAGTCACTTCACTGAAACCCTGCTGGGTGTTAAGCACAGAACTGCACACACCAGAACCATCCTTGCCCACAAGAAGTGCATGTTAAGTCAATTTGGTGTGTCCCCCTCAAAATTCAGTCATCTCTCACATCACAGGTACACAGAGAGAACACCTGCAATTCTTGAAAGCAGCCTGTGATGAGAACAAAACCACACTCTTCTATAGCAGACATGTTTGATGTGCAATTTATTTATTTCACTAACAGAGCCCACATTAATGGGAGAACTCTAATAGTTTAGTCAGTCACACACTGAACTTTACAAGTACAGTGATCATAAGCTGTTCTGCATGTGGAGCACAATGCTTTTTCATATAAAAAACCCCCAAACAATGTCATTCAACACGCAAAAATTTTTCTGCCATGGAGTTAACCTCACCTATTCCTAAAGCCAGTATTACTAAGTTTAAATGAAACAGCAACATTTTGGGCCTTATTGGTAACAAAGCTCCCTTGTAACTCAAGAAAAGTGAGGTTTCTTGGGAAAAACTAAAGATAATTACATGTACTTACTATCAAAAACCAACCTTAAAGTACCCGAAGGGCAGCAACAGCTGATGAGCAACAAAGATACGTAAGACCAGATGTCACCACTCCTGCCAACAAAGCCCTAAATCCTAAATGGTTCTCTGATAAATGTGCATGGCTCAACCCCAGCAGAGTGTTCCTGCACACCCCTCCAGAGGCTGGAACACACCACACACCAACCTTGGAAAGAAAACCCCACTTAGATCAAAGCTTAACTACAAGAGCATCACAGTGACAGGATTTAGTCTTTGATACTCTGGAATGTGATGAGCATCTCTGCTTTATCATATGGTTTATATCCATTTATCTCAGCATACAGAGAAGGGAGAAGCCAACAGCAGCTTGCTAGAGATGAATTTTGGGAGACTGTGGTCACTGAGGCCTTACACCGTCCCAGGCTGAAGCAGTAGAGCAGTTTGCAGTCAGAAAAGGTAAAATGCAAAGGGAAATGGCCAACACAGTGAGAAGGCGTGATGAGTTTTATTGCAATGAAGTTGAGGAGCATCAGTGTGAAATGAAGGGTATCCCACAGCACAAGGAATGGTACAAGAACACAGCAAGGTGAGTGCCAACACCAGGAAGTGTGCAGGTCTTTAGAGTGCAGGCACTGCACAGAACAGGGCAATGTGAGTATACACAAACCCCTTCCCCAAACCCAGCCCACCCCCTTTTTTAAATTACCTTTCAGGACTGAATAAGAACGCAGAAACTTTAGAAACAAACCCATCAATCAATTATTTCACTCTCTGACACTGCTTCTGACTGTGACAGATGCCACAATCAACACTGCTGAACTCTTCATGTGTTTCCAGCAAGACAAGCACCCATCTCAAACTCCACAGCAGAGCTCAGAGGGCACTTGCTGACTGCTCCTGCAGCAGCACTGGCTGTTGCCATGTGAATTCCCCTTACTGGTGCCTTTAAACACAATTTGCTAGTTTCACCCACAGCTCTGGACCCCAGGCTCAGCAAGCACCATCAGCTGGAAGACCTGAAACACATCTTTTAAAGTAAACCCTGCTTCAGGCTGCTCCTCTGCTCCTCTGTTCCCACTGCTCCTCTGCTCCCACTGCACAAAATTCCTTCCCAAGGTGGACACTGCTGCTCTCTACCAGCATCCTCTCACAGCTGGAATTTTGTTAAGGAGATTGTGGAGGGCACCCTCAAAAGACAGGAGTTAGTGACAAGGCAACTGCTCCCTGGTGATTTGGGAAACATAAAAAGAGAGATGAGGGTAATGGGATGAGAGCTGGAGACTCCATAAAGGCACACAGTGTTTCACCAAAAGCTCTCTAGCAGTGCCCTAGCACTTGTGCACAGCAGTCAAGGCACGTGTGAAAACAAGGTAAATAATATTTTTGTTCAGTCAGTCAGTTGTGCAGACTTGTGCAGTCGGTTCTCCAACTGTATTGCACCGTTTAATCATTACTTTGCATTCTCATGCAGTAAAAACAGTGATAATTTCCATCATCAATCTCATCTATTCAAAGGTGACCAGGAGAAAGTTTAGCAGTAACTGGAATTTCTGAAAAATATCTGGAAATTACGGACTCAAAAATCAAAAATATATACCAATCTGCATGTTCTCTAATCATTACTTAAGTCATTGATCCACATCATAACAATTTAGGGATAGATCCACACATGCCTACACAGTCAGGGAAGGTGACACCTGAGATTGTTTAAAGCTGACAGTGTCCTGTATCTCTGGGATACTTTCCCTAGAACCACCAGAAGTAAAAGACAACCACTGTGATTTTATAGAACACCTCCACTGACGATGAAGCTGTGGCTTGATAGCAAAGACACATTCAAATACTTCTACTCACTCAGGTATCAGAAGCCACTCAGCCATGTTAACTCCACCTGAGCTTCTGAGCAGGGCTGTGCTGCAAACCACACTGCCCCTTGCAAGGTCCTCCCTCATCTATCTATCCAAAGCAATCTTACTCCAGCTTTTTCTGTATCCTCTATGGAGACAGCTCAAGGGATGCAATTTTCCCATTCTGACCAGCCTCCCTTGCTCACTGAAGCCTTTCACCACATGTGATTTGCCACACTGAGACTGAAACACAAAACAATGTGGTCTGCATGGTGAGGAGTTGGACATGATGATCCTTATGGGTCCAATCCAGGTGACACCATCATCAGTGAAGTCCTTCAATACATCACCAACATTCCCATACGCAGTCCATCAAATATTTATCACTGCCCAGCCTTTTGCAACCTCCTGACTGTCCAGCCATGGATCCATGCTGCCACCCTCCCCTCTGCACCCAGAGGTGAGCCCTCACCGTTTCAAAGCTGCCTTTGTGCATCAGGTCAATGGGAGGTCTGAAGAGATCTGCCAGCGTCGTCAGCTTCTTGTCCACCGCCCCTCCGTTCCGGAGCTCCTGCTCCTGCCGGACTGCACAGCCCCAAGAGGAAAGGGACAGCAGTTAGACTACACACACTCACAAGGGGCATTCATCACTGGCTAAATGCTCAAACACAGAGCTTCTGGGGTGAAATTCTCTCCAGCTCCTAGGAGATTTGGGGAGAACAGGGCTAGGGCAGCTAGTGAGTGCAAATCCCAGGGTATCTCCTACAGAGTCCCAGGGTTAGACCCCACTGAACAAGATCAGCTGGTGTGTAAGGGCTGAACCTCCCTGCCTCAGCTTTCTCATGTGCTTTCACTTTTAAACAACATCTTAATAAACCTGAGGGGTCACATACCAATATTTGAAAACAAAGGAACCAAAAAAAAGCCATGACTTGTGCCCAGTGATGCTTTCAAATGGGAAACTGTGCTAGATTGTAGCAATATAACTTTTAAAAGGAATATTTCTATTGTAGTGTTTCCATTAGTTGGCTGTGGGGCAATCCCACAGAAAAGAAAGAAACAAACAGATTTAGTTTACGTGGAGAAATCTCTTTGGATGTTTCTTTTAAAGAGTATCGATTCCATCTGAAACAATACAGAACACATTTCCTGCTCAGACAGGACCATGGACGATAAAGGTGAATCACAGCAGATACATGATGTATTTGATGGAACCAGGTCAGCTGAAATGGGCAATAACTATGCCATGGCCAAAAATTTTCCACTGTGGAAGGGCCAAAGCATAAAAACCATGCTTGAGCAGACACACAGGGAATAAAGCATCCTTGTGGAGTAGCCCTGGGAACCAGGAGATAATCTGGAATTTCATGGCCAGGGCTGCTTTTCCAGAGACAGCCAGGTGATGTCCACCTGTCAAGTTCTGCCAAAAAGCATGATAAAGTTTCACCATAAGCCCTCACAGTGTATCTCTCACATGTTGGGCATCTCTAAATGTCTTAAGAGTGGAATCACAGGGTGGTTTGGTTTGGAAGAGACCCTAAAGATCAGTCAGTTGCACCCCCTCCTGCTACAGGCTGGAACACCCTCTGCTAGTCCAGGCTGGAAGATGGTGAGAAAAAAATTAAGGGTATTGATTCTGTACATGGTGCATTTTCTCTTACAAAGCTGCCAGTGATTTCAATACTTGTTGTGTTCCTCATTACTCGAAAAGGGGAAAGAAAGTAACTATCAACACCTGTTTTCAGTTTGGCAGCCAACCCCTCACTGTGTGGGACATGGTCCATGGACCCCAGTAACCAGTGACAGGATGAGGAAACAGCCTCAGGTCATACCAGGGGAAGCTGAGATTGGATATTAGTGACAATTTCTTCATGGAAAGGGTTGTCCAGCCCTGGCAGGGATTTAACAGATATGTGGATGTGGCACCTGGGGACATGGGGCAGTGGTGGCCTTGGCAGTGCTGGGAAAACAGTTGGACTCAGTCTCAGAAGACTTTCCCAACTTTCCTGATTCTGTGGTTCCACCTCAGGAACGCTCCAGCAACATCAGCACGACAGCCATAACTCAGATGTGAAACACCTGGTGCTGTGCTGTCACAGAATCACATTCTGTGACACCTCCTGGGTGAAACAACAGCCAGTGCTTTGGCACCTGGAGATTCTGTGCATGAACAGCCAAGGGCAAACAGCAATTAAAGCCACAAGAACCTCGTGCTCAAGGAGCCTCAGGGCTACTCCAATGTAATTCAAGTTCCAGAAAGTCCACTGCCTAGCCAAGAAATATCCAGTGGATTAATTTAATTTCTGCTTGGGTGTTAGGATTCTTCCCCCTTTTCAGCTCCCTCTAGAGAGGAAAAAGGGATTTTTTGAGAGTTAGCAACACCAAAGCAGACAGAATATACCGTGCTAATCATAATTCTATGATTCTATACTTCTAATAATGTATCCTGCTACACAACTGGCAATTTAAAAATGTTTCAACAACTGAAAGCTGTCCTATCCTACAACAGGAATGATTTCTCCATCTTATTTGCATTAAAAGTAACAAAATAGAATAAAATATCAGGCTTACTGATCTGTAGACACTTACTGGTTTCTGTCTGAAAATCCCGAAAGCCATCGAATATTGAGCGAGCAGGTCTGCGCCTTTTAGGAGCTTTAAAAAAATTAAAGAATTATTTGAAAAGTATATTATCAAAATAATGCATATGAGAACTTTCCATCACATATGTAGGAAAACAGAATAGGAACCCCAGGCAGGGACTGCGTGGGAGTAGAGGTCATTGGGAAGGGCTGGAGATGGATGGAAATAGGCAGAAGGTAATTTGTAAATTCAACTTCCTAACACATCCTTTCCTCCAGCAAACCTTAGCCCAGAAACAAAACATGCATCAACAATACAGAGAGGCTTAAAGCCCCTTCTGATGGGCTTGCCAAGACCCTTCAGCATTCAGTGGCAGTGCTGTCACAGCATCACCTTGTCACAATTCCAGTCAAGATTTTACCCAAGGCCTTCAAGGGGATGAAAAACTTCAAAAGGTTAAACTCCATTATATAAATGTATATATATTTTTTTAATGAAGAAGCACATTTCTTCTTTCGACAATGCATTTCTACTCTTTTCTAAACTCCTATCCTGATCCTGTCCCAACTTCTTGGGTGGACTGAACAGCCACACTCTTCCAGTAGATCCAGTTATTTGCAAGGAAACCATCAGAACTGTTTATCTGCAGCTGCACAGAGAGCCCAGGAAGGTACCAGAAATAGCATCCTCATGTCCCACTGAAGTCCTAAGGTACAGCACAAGCACTGCACTTGGAAGGAAAACAGAATTGCCTGCCAAGATTATTCCAGCTATTTATCTCCTTTTCCATCAACTGAAAGACAGAACTTTCAAAGCCCAATTGCTACAAGACATAATAAATAATAAACAAATTAAAGTAAGATAAATACAACCTATATCCAATGGAAATGTGATAATACAGCCAATCATGGAAAAAGAAAGCAAATCTGAACAAGGGATGTGCTGGGGAATAACACCTCTCATCTCCAGGGAATAAGGTCTCCTTCACCCTGAGTACTTAGGCACAAGCCAACCTGAGAACAACCTAAACTCAGCTGGAACAGCAACTGAAGGACCACTTCAGCAAAAGCAGCACGTCCCTGCCAGGCAGCACAGGTGAAGAGGCTCTCAGCAATCCAGGAGGATCCTTTGTACTGAATGATGGGATCCATGTACCCAGCAGGGCACAAATACACAGGGTCACCTCTTCAGCTGGAAAAAACCTGAGCTTATAAACAGAAACTGCCACCTCCCCTGCTGTAAGCCTAGAGCTGAGACCAATTATCTCTTCAGGTTCAGCTACTTTGTCAGGCTGCTCTGTGCCAGAAACACAAGTGGCACTGCTGGATCAGACAGTGCCAGGAGGAAATCACTGACCCAGGTCAGAGCATGGTCAGTGGCAGTGTGACTGAGATCAGTGTGTAACAGGTAGGTGTAAGAACACCAAGCATTAGGATCAGCACATCTGAATCCTAATAACCCACAGGAGTGAACAGATCTCTGTCAAAAATGCTGTTGGGACACAGGAAAAATGCAGAGAGCTCCTCTATCTTCAGAGAGGCATCAGCAGGGCATCTTCCTCTGGATGCACATTTCCTGCTGCAGAACTGCCCTCCTCTGCTACTAAACTCCCCACTTCCAAAATCCAGGTAGGATGGGAAGTGCAAGGATTAGATAAACACAGCGTGTCCTTGTTTTCATGTCACTGCATCTTATGGCTGAGACGTTCAGAGTCCAGCTTCACTGCTGCTGACAGCGTGGCCTTTCAGCAGCAAGGGGAATGTCATGGAACTACATCAACAAAGCTCACAGAAGTGCAAAAGCACTTCAATGAAAGCAGATACTTTGTACGTCATTCCCTTTTTGCCCAAATGCAAATTAAGTGTGTATTTCAAATTGCTGGCACTTTATGCATCTCACATTGGTATGTAGAAGCTAAGTTAGTCCATTTCAGTGATTCATATTCTGCCTAAGGAATAAACATTTTCTGATGGGACTGAAGCATATTAAAGGAGTCAAAGTTTTTCAGCTCCCAAAACAGACAGGAAAAAAAATTGCTAAAAAGCACTAAAACTAGAAAAGCAAATATTGCTATCAGTGCAAGTCCAGCAAAAAGGGAAGTGGTGTGCACCTGTACTGCCTGGCATTGTGTCTCCCTCTGTACCACCCTCAGCTTGTACATCCTGGCTAAACACCTCTCTGATGCTGAAAAACAGAGTCAAGAAAAAATCAGTTCCAGGGTACACCTGAAGCTTGGCCTCCTTCTCCTTTCTAACACAGGAGCTAAATGACAGAAAAGAGCATTTCCCATGGTGTGAGACCACTGCAGTGACAAGCACTTGCACAGTCTTCCTTGGTGAAAAGGGCAAAGCTCTCAATCCATCTGACATGGCAAAGGGCAGCCCAGAAATGACCTGGTCCACATGAGAAGGACAGAGACAAGAAAAATAGCTGCAGAGCACAGCTTAAAGAGCAAATTAAATTCCTGCATGAGAAATGGAGAAGGGTATGAGCAATCACAGAGTTCAGCCCTTCTTTCTGATCTGTCATCAGGCATTTGTCCCCTTCATTTTCAAGAGGACAAGCCAAGAATCCATCTTCCATCCCAGCATCTCAAACATTTCCACAGCAGCACCCCACAGTTCTGGACTCCCAGATGTATACTTAATTAAGTTAATTGGCTGCCACGTCGCAACGTCTCATGAAACAAGATTTGTGTAGCAAATTAGCACCCCTGGGAATAAAGCATCCCCCTTGTGTGTGAGGTTTTCAGTACTAATGGTGTTATTTCTTCATATTCAACAAGTTTTGATTTTCTTTTGTCACTTAGCTCACTTCAAGGTAAAGAAAACAGAAACAAAATAAGAACACAAGCCTACCTCCAAACAAGGGCTCAGGCTCTACTAAGATTTCCTGCTTTTGAGGAATTGGAGCTCGTACTTCATCCCTATCAAAGGAAAAGAAACAAAAAAGAAAAATCAGAGAGATGATAATATTCCAAATATTGTACAAACCACATCTCATTGTGCTCCAAGGCTCCTGCAACTTGAACCAGTTAAAGGTGCTGCTGTACCACTGCACAGAATGAAGTTTTGGGATTAAGTGGGATCTCGAGGGAGCATCTGCTCCCCCTCATGGCACTGCTGCTGGACCTGGTACCCTGTGCACTGAGAGATGGCATGGATGACCTTTGATAAAACATTACACAAACCCCTGAGTGACTTGATCCCAGGCTCTGTCAATCTATATCTAAACATTTTTTGTTCTTGAATAACTTTCAGAACTTGGATGTTTTTAAAACCTTACCAAAAAATGTTAAATCCACTTGCCATCCTACTTTCCTTGCTAGCTACACAGAAAAAAATATCTTCCTCATTACCAGCTTTTGTCTGTCAGAAGACTTTTTGCTTCCACTTGAAAGTCACACTCTCTCTTTTCCAGGAGGAAAACCAGGTGAAGATGGCCATTTCCCCCCATTTCTGAAGCAGTTCTTGGCTTACATAACTGGGCTCCCTCACATGTCAACAGCTCAGTCAGTGATACTTGCAGACACTTACAGGTAATCCAAAACTACAATTAGGAGAAGAGAGGAAATCACAAAGAAATCACAAGCATCTCTGTGACAACAGTGCAGCCACCTGGCCCATGGATCTATGAGCAGAAGGATTCATCCATTGCCACATCCTGTCTATGAACTCCCTCTTCCCCCAGACTTCCAAGGAGTGAAGAGTGCACTTTGCAGCTCTTGACCATGCAGGTCAAAGGTAACTCAGGATGTCAGCATTAACCTTGCTCCTACCCTCCACATCTTTGATTGCTCTGTGCAGCGAGTTACTCTCCATTTACACATTTACTGTTCTCTCGTCCTAGGAGGAACACTGAGCTGATCAGCACCTGGAGGGTGTTGAGTATAAAGGAGAAAGTATTCCAAGAAAAATTTGGAGTCACTGATGAGCCAAAAGTTGTCTAGAAATAAGAACACTAACATATATACTTATTTTAATAGTTCAAGTAGGAAGGCACCTCACATCAGCTATAAAGGTTAGCAATAAAAGAATAATTTAAATTTAAATTTATACATGTGCTTCAGAAGTATGAGGGGCGAGGATTTTCCTCTTTAAGTCAGCTGTATTTTTCCTAGAGTGGAAGATTTTCATAAGGACAAAAGCCTGGCTTACGTTTAACTTACCATATTTAATGGATGTGATTTATACCACTCAAGATACTCCCTTTATCTCAAGTAGTCACATTAATAGGCAGCACTGAGACTCTCTGCCATGCTTAAGTGGAAATTCTCTTCCCTTTGCAGGCATCTGATGTGTCAGAGACTGATGAAGGTGCTGAAGTTGCTGATTCCTCTGCATACTGGTGAACAGGCCTGGCCTTTCCAGTGCCAAACTGGTTAAACCACCACTATAAAATCCTCACAAGTCACTCTTCTCCCAGGTAAGGAGAGACAGGATGAGAGAAAATGGCCTCAAGTTGTGCCAGGGGAGGTTTATGTTAGATATTATGGCAAATTTCTTCACAGAAAGGGTTGTAAAGCACTGGCACAGGCTACCCAGGGCAGTGGTGGAGTCACAATCCCTGGAGGAGTTCAATAAACCCACGGATGTGGCACTTGGGGACACGGATTAGTGGTGAACGTGGTGGTGGTGCTGGGTTGATGGCTGGACTTGGTGATCTTAGAGGTCTTTTCCAACCTTAAATTCCATGAATTTATGAAATGGGAGTAAGGTGGCTGCATTTATAAGAATGAAACCATGAGAACTCTCTAACTGCCAAATTAGTATAAAGCAAGATTGCTGAAAGACTCTCTTATTACTGGATCCTTATTTTAATGACTTGGGCTTTGTTTGTAAAAAACAGCAGGTGAAATCTCCAGAAAACTCCTCAAGTGCCTGAGACCCACAAACCAGAACACTGGAGCAATCAATTGCCCAAGACCAAAGCAGGGTGCAGCGCTGTGGTGAGACGTGGCAGCTGCCTGGTTGTGCCACCCCAGTGCCATCAGCGGGCCAGGCTGGCACAGCCGTGCCCGGGGTACGTACTCGGGGTGCGGGCGGGCAGCAGACACCGCTGCCGAGCTGGTGCTGGGCTCCTCTGCTATCCCTCCTCCGTCCAGGAACATGGTGACAGCCATCTCCAGGTTGTTGTTGCATGCTTCAAGCATGTGCTTCCCCACGCTTTCACTGGCACCTGGAATGCCAAAGGGAAATCACAGCGTTTTGACTGGAAGCGCCCAGAACAGCTTTCTCTCTCAAAGCATTATTAATTAGGAGGAACAGTTCATCAGCTGCCATTTATCCCTGAAGCACAACTGTGAAAGGAGACAAACATACACAGCTCAGGGGGAAGGGAATGCTTGCACTCAGGACTGCCAGGCTTCTTCCTGTCAGCAACTGAAAACCTAGAGGAGGGGTTTTAGCATGATCTGGACTTCCTTCTAGAGGTCAGACATCTTCCTGGTACATGGACCTGTTGGAATGAGTCCAGAGGAGACCACAAAGGTGCTGTGAGGGCTGGAGCCAGGCTGGGAGAGTTGGGGGTGCTCACCTGGAGAAGAGAAGGCTCCAGGGAGACTTTAGAGCCTCTTCCAAGTGTCTAAAGGGGTTCCAGGAGAGCTGGTGAGGACATGGGACAAGGGATGGAGGGACAGGCAAGGGGGAATGGTGCACACGGATAGAGGGCAGGGTTGGATGGGATACTGGGGAGAAATCCTTCCCTGTGAGGGTGGGGAGGCCCTGGCACAGGGTGCCCAGAGAAGCTGTGGCTGCCCCATCCCTGGAAGTGTGCAAGGCCAGACTTGGAGCGCCCTGGGACAGTGGAAGGTGTCCCTGACCATCACAGCAGGTAGAACAAGATAAGTTTTAAAGTCCCTTCCAAGCCAAACCATTCCACAATTCTATGGATTTTCCAACACAAGCAGGCATACACAAAGAAAAATGAAAACCTGACTTAACATTTTAACAGGAAGAATATTAAATCAGCTGCTAAAATTTTTATCCACTTGTAACAGACATTTAGAAAGGAAAGAAAAGACACTCTGATTTACTGATTCTGCTGAAAGGCAAAATCAAACCAGCAGAAGCTCAGTTTATGTAAGAAGGGGGAAAAAAAGCAGCCAAGAGGGAGAAAGTAATACTTTTCTACAGAGTATTTTGTATAATGACTAACATTTATTCAAATCACAGAATCATGGAACAGTTTGGGCTGGAAGGGAGCTTAAAGCTCATCCAGTTCTACACCCTGCCATGGGCAGAGACACCTTCCACTACCCCAGGATGCTTCAGGCCCTGTCCAGACTGCCTTTGAACACCTAAAGTGCAATTAATCCCAGTTTTGATATTGCTGCTCAAGATGAAGCAACAGTTCCTAACATCACCTGTAAGTCTTTCCTCAAAGGATCAGCCTCTATGTCCCAACCTCTCCTCAAAAACCATCCCATCAGCAGAAGTTCCCTCAGGAAAAGAAGCTCTCCTGCAAACCAACTCTTTACAGCACCTTCTCCATAGGTGGTGGACTGCCAAAGAGCTGATTTTCCTTTAGAAAGGTTGGTAGAGAGGAAGAGTGGTAAAATGCAGCTGAACCAGTCTGGGAGCAGCTTTGGGATCTGTAGGAATTCTTCCTAAGTTCACAGCAAGTCACCAAAATGACAACAACACTGTGCACAAAACCAGGCTCACAGACAACATCAGTATGGGCAAAACATATTCAGACATTTCTCAGATTTTCTGGGAAAGACTCAAGAAGCTCAGGTTTGAACACAGAATACACTTTGAAACTACGGAGATCAATCAGTTCTAAACAACCTGCACATCAAACCACGGAGAAAGCCAAACTGACTGAGGGAACTGGTTTCCCAAAACACCCAACCTGCCACAACAAGCACGCTGGCATGACAGGCAGCTGTATTTTTAAGACCTTAACTGAGCTAAAGAAAGTGCAAAATAAAAACTAGTGACATCCCAAAAAACTAACGAGAAGTTCAGGTTCTTCACTCAAACTATTTTTTTGGCATTTTTCAGCACTTTTCAATGTTAACTGTAGCAATAAAACCACACCTGTGAGCCTGGAACACAAACACCCCACACCTCCCTGCAGAGTCATGCAAAGCCATTCATTTGCAAGAACTGGAAGAAAAATGATAATTCAACCCTCTGCTATGATTTAAAGAGACACTGATACAGCAAGTGCCTTCACTGATTCCTCATCATTCCTGAGGGAAGGGCCAGCATATCAAAGCTTTCAGTCCTCGTGCTGCAAAACAGAAAATTCTAAATATTTGTCAAGTTTCAAAGCAAATTTCACAGCTATCCCATCATTTCCTTGGGGAAGACTGATGCCTTGAGAGGCTACCTAGAACAGAGGCAAGGCAGAGTTAAAGGAATAAAGTAGGGATTTATTAAAAGGCCTTCAAAGGACACACCTTGGGCAGTACAGGAGCCTGGCTGTGGCTACACCCAAGATGGATGAGGGTCACTAGTTTTCATATGTTTTTAAGTTTTGGTCCATTTCCATATTGGGGTTAATTGTCCAATTCCAGCTCCAGGTTATGAAGTCCCACCCTCTCAGTCTGCTCTCCTCAATTCACTGTTTATACATTTTGGGGTTGAAGCTGCAATGGTGACCTTGATTCTGGGGCTGGAAAAAGGATTGTTTTGTCTGACTAAACTGTGAGGAGAACTTGCTAACACTTTATGTGAAGTTCACACTAATGCAGAACAGAATCTGGAAAACATGAAAACTGAAATTAAGGCATCAAGACACACAGGAGTTACATTCTCTCAGCAGTACTTTCCTGAACGAGAGCACCAAAGAAACACAATTCTGCCATCAGGATCAAAGAAAAGTGTCAATGACTGTTTCTCCTCATCCCTGATGCTGCAGAGCATTCCCTCAGCCTTTTCCCCACAGAAAGGAGTGACTGCATACGCTTACAACTCCGAGCTGAAAAAGCTACTAACACAAAGCACTGAGATATGAGCACCTGGCACACCACAGCAGCATCAGCCAGACAAGCTCCACACACTCCTAGATGGAACCTTAAATTCTGTTAAAGGTAAAAACAAAACTTCAAAACTCCACTAAATAGTGGATGGCTGAAGCCCAGCAGGCTATTTCTTTTTCAATTTTGAAAGCATAGAGGGGTTCTCTTGTGTTGAGCATAAAACGTGTCTAAACATAAAAGGTGTCAGGAGGAAGAAACCAGCACAGCTCTGCCTGTTCTGGCTCAGGTTTTAGCAAATATCTCCCATACAGGCACATATTACTGAAAATATAATTGCTGTAGGTTCTTTTTGTTTAAAAGGCTTATTCTATAAAGACTCTTTAGGAATAGCTGAGCGATCAATAATTTCCCTGTTTACATCCTGTTAAGGATTTGAGTGTGTCCAAGTACAGGGACACAATCTGAAACGGAGCTGGTCTGGACAACCGAATTAGAGCAGTTTCACTTCCCTTTGGCTCTTTAGTTGACACATCTTATTAACCACTCCTGCGGCATCTGACATGCAAAGCCCTCAGTCAGGGGTAACTGCGGCGAGGCAGATTAAACACAAAGTGGGTCAAGAGCTCCAAGCACACAATCTGAAGCAGGAGCTGTCACCTGTCGCGAACTTCCACGGAAAAGCGATCAGCTCTCCCCGCGCGCCAACTCGAGCCGCCCGCGCTATGGGATATTTCTGCTTTTTCAAAGGCGGGCTCGGGGCTCAGCTGCCGGGTCCCTCCCGGCCGTCAGAGCCACCCGCGGGAGCGGGAAGCGGCCGCCGGGGCGGAGCGCAGAGGCAGGAGGGAGCAGGACGGGCACCCGCGCCGCCGGGAAACAACCGAGCGGAGCCCCCGAGCCGCCGCTCAAAGGGAGGCGAGCTCTGCGCCGCGCAGGGAGCGGGGCCGGCCCGGGGCAGCCCCGCCGCGTCGGGCGGCCCCGGGGCGCGCCCGCGGACGGGCCCCGGCACCGCCGGCGCCCC